>NW_010557235.1:0-28032 GCF_000687285.1 Phaethon lepturus | reverse complement strand
AGGGAAAGTTTTTTGTCTTCCAGCAATTATTTTGATACAACTACAAAGGGGGAACTTTTGTTACTCATTCCAATGACATTGAAATAATGTTTCAGGTCAGCATTTTTTATACTTAAGAGGAAATTACATGAGACAACAATTTGACCGTATGAGACAATTTGGCTAAACTGCTAAAATGTTGAGTGCTGTCACTAGTAGAGAGTAGGTACCTTTGCTGAAAAAAAGTTAGGCAACAAATTAGAAAAAGGTAAAAAAGCATACATGAAATTATTTAAGTTAAGCAAAGGCAAGAAAACAGAGACGGATTTGCACTAGATAATGAATAGCAAAATGAAAAAAGACTCTAAGTAAAATGCTTTCTTTGTATTAGTACTAATACTGGAAGATATAAGTTGTGCCCTGCTGCACTTTTTATGCTAAGGCATATATATATATATATATAAAACAATTTATATAACATTACATGTTAACATTGTCTTCAAGATGTATTATTTCTTTAAGAGACGTGGACCTCAGACCTAATTCTACTTATCTCAGTGCATGTTAAAGGAATAAGATTTGAAGAAAACATTTGATGGATACCCTACAGGAACACTCAGTTGAATACCACTAGCTAGGCAACTTTTCTAAGCCCTTAGACTTTAAGAAGGTGATAATACAGCATTAAGGGACAAGACAGTCTAGACCTTTTTGATTAACAAACCCTCCCCCCCCCAACAAACAACAACAACAAAAAAGACCTGCTTATGACCAGGAAAAGGATTTAGACTAATAGATGTAGAAAAAAGGTCTGAGGAAAGCTGAAGGAGGTCCAGAAAAACAGGACTTGTGAGCAAACAGAGAATAGAGGCAAAACTCTGAAGTAATCATTAAATAAAACCATTAAGAGACTGGACTTGAATATTCTTGTTGCATTCATTCCTCTTGGAGTGAAGGAAGATTCCTTCATTTCCCCTCAAAAGAGAAAGAGTTTGTGACATGAAAGAGCTCTGACAGTTTATGCCTCACAGGTGAAAATTCATTCCAGTTACATTAAAAGACGGTGATTCCCTCCAAGCAAAATTAAACTCGGCACACTTGCTTTTAAATAGCAATGAATGTAATAAATATATTAATAACAGTCCTCTGATCTTGACAATGACATTTTGAAAAAAAGGTAGCCTTGTCTATCTAGTGGAAGACTATACGAGTTCAGCAATATTCAAGAGGGGCTTCCAAAGCAGATCTCCTCAGGACAGTGCTATTCTGCCATCTTCCCTCAGATAACCTCTAGAGAGAAACAGCTTGAGATATCTGGCTCGAGCATCACATTGTGTTTGTTATCAGCTGCTTCAGCTGGCTCCTCACTCCACATGTGGGTGTTCAGGATTACTTGCCGATCAGCCCATGCCCTTTAGAGAGATGTTAGGAACACTGGGTTTTAATTGTTGTCTGAGGGCCAGGCACTGAAAAGTTAGGTGCAGCTTTGATTAATTTGTAGATGCTTAACATTATTCATTGGATGTAATTTATGGCAACACTTAACATTTATCACACCTGAATCCTCCCATGGCTTTACCCTTTATTATAGGATGTGCAAAGCAGCCAAAAGCAAACAAAAATGGGCCCAAAAAGCAAAAGATAGTACCATATTGTGATACTCTGTCAAAACATTGCCCAAAGTAGAATGTGAAGAGGAAAGAGTGGAAAAGATCTTATTAGCAACAGCACTTAACTTGTCTTCATAAAAAGACCCTTGGTAACGAGAACATCCGAAAACGAAAGAAACTGTCACTATGGCATCGAAGTAACTAAAGCCGTTTCACTTATTAGTGACTATTTGCTTAGGGAAATTATTCATTTTATCAGAAACAGAACAACCACAACTTAATAATTGCATTCTGTACAAAGGGAGACTGATAGTCGAAATAAGATCTTCCTATTTAAATGCATAACAGGGATGTGGGTGCATAACTGACATCATTATCCTTTTAGTTTATAAATAATATGAAAAAAGATAGTTACAGGGAGAGTTTTTTGCAATGGCAGGATTCCCTCTGTTTTACCATAGCTCCTTCTATTTTAAATGCAGAGGACCTCAGTTTTCAAACTGCTCTATGAATTGCAACTTGACCAAGACAGCATAGCAAGAAAGGGATTTCTGACTGAAAAATATCCTTTTTCTTATCCATTTAAAGAACCAGATATAATTTTGATCTGGAAAAGATAAAGAAGTCCTTGCAAGCAACTGGACAAAGATTTAGGATGTCTTGGTTGAAAACTATATTTAAGAAGTTGGCTGTCTTCTCCCTATTAGTCTTACTTCCAGTGCTTTTTAGGTTATAACCTCAACTAAAACTTGGTACTCTAATGTGACACAAGTATGGATGATTGTAGCATCTACACGGATTACAGAACAAATGTAGCTCATTCTCTGAATTTTGCTCTTTTTTTTCTACATCCTACTCTCCTCCCTGTGGACAGAAGAAATTTGTCAGGCCTGAGGTCTTCCTCTTCCATTTTAAGGTACTTCAAAACACTGTTTTTTAAAAAAGTCCTATTGTCTGGAATGTCAAAAGTATATAAACCTGTGATGTGCCTCTAAATACCTACTTTGCAATAGATCTGCAGATAGATGAAACACCCAGCAGCAAGTGATAATTAAAAGATGATTTACTATATTTTTATGGAATGTCTCAACCTGAGAGTCATAGATCCTGATAAAGTCTGAAATCATGATATAGTTAAGGTACAAATATATAAAAAAAAGTTTGTGTGTGGACATGTAAAATAACACATTTAATTATGTTAGGTGTGTTAAATTCTCACATACACTCTGTAACTATATACAGTTTTGTAGTAATACATAATAAACCATGGAAAGGAAAGAAAAGTAGATCTATAGCTTTAACTTTGGGGAGGCCTGTTGAAAGCCTTTGTATTTACCCTCTTCAAAACTAGCTCACAATAACTTGTAAGTCACCTTTTCATCATTGGAAAGAACTTCAGATTGCCCCTCTCCAGCTATTCTGTGGTTGAACTTTAAAAAAAAAAATCCTTAAATATTAAGCATTATTTTTCAAAGTCAATAGGTATGCTAAGTTATTTAAAAACTTCTATTACATTCGGAGTTACTTTTCTTCTCCTTTATTTCTGGGAAAATATATTTGCTTCTCTACCTTGATATACATAGTGTTGTTCGTAGTAATTTAAATAATACTCATAATGAAAAAAAACCAACCTGTATCTTTGTATTAAATTATTCCATATTGTGGTATTGTGTTTACATTTACTTTCAAGGTAAAACTGAAATAATTATATTACCAAAAAAGCTACTAATGTAGCCGTTAGTGGATGGATAAGGGTACAGACTTATGAATAAATATGACAAGCCAAATCTTAGTAAATTATTACAGCATTTCAAACACTGTTTTCCTGCTATAACATATAATGTGACTTGATACTTTAATTACAGTCAAATATTTAATGCACTACAGAAACCATCAGAATACTTTGTGAAGGCATACAATCTCAAAAAATGTCTATAAACACATAACATAATGTTCTGTGTCACAGAAAATATAGAGTTTTAGACCAACATGATTCCAGTGAAGCCAAAGTCAAAATAACTTATACTGGAGCAAGTAGGATTGACTTTTACTATAGTTTCAAACAATAATCCATTTTCTCTACTAATTTACTTTCCATTCATTAATTACATTACAGATTAAAACAAGCAGTAGGGAAAAAAATCCCATATACTGTAAATTTTACTTTGTTTCCATTTCTTATTTCAGCCTATAACTTTAGATATAATTGGTTACATTAAAGCTCTAAAGAATAAGGCTGCCATTAACAGTGATTTAGCAAATGCTTTCGAATTTTAGTCTTACACTACATAATTATACTTACATGAAATATAATTAATGAGGAAAACGTCTCAGATGTGTGGGCTAGGAAGGCAAATATAACTATCCTTTATTGTGCCTTCAAGGTTAGAATTATTATAGCACTTATAATTTTATTATAATTACCCATAATGAGACTCTACATGCGTGATACAGTCTACATGCTTTTGACATTAGAAGTTTTCAAAATGCCTCATTAAGTATTTTACTCTATATTTATGTGGTTTTCCTCCACCTCCCGTTTTTGGTGGCTGTCTATTCCATGTGAAAGCATACAAACTTATTTAAAAAATACTACCATTAAAGATCATAAAATGATTACAATGAATAGATATTAAGATGTCACAGCTGTATAACCTATTCCTTTTATGTACTCCCATGCTGAATTGTTTTATGACCTATCATAAACCTATTAAACTACTGGTAATAAAGGATTGTAATTAGTGATAAAACCTTGTTGCTTAGTGAGCCAAGACAGTCATCCTTACTTTGGATTTTATTGAAAGTAATCAAGATGAAACCTTCAGCAATGTCAAAGAACACCTTCAGAGAAGAAAGTTGCACTTTTGGTAGAGATTGCCAACGTTTAAGCTTTTCTGTAGTTTATCTGTGCTGTATTTTGCAGGCTGAGCTTGATTAACCCCGTTCCCCCCCATCCTTTTTCTTATTCCCCTTGAACTTGCACCGAAGAATAAGAAATATAGGATAAACGAAGCCAAATAAGCTTGGAACACGGTTTGACTTCAGTGGTTTTCCATTTTGCTATTGTATTACGCATGTAGAATGCTGTCCACAACTTGTTTCTTGGCAGGATTCAACAAGGGCTATAGCAAAGCAGAAATCCTTAGAAGTGAGCTCTGGCTGAAATGGGGAAATCTAGTTAAGAAAAAAAGCATGCAAAGGCGCTGAACAAAATGTGTGACCTTTTCAGCTATCAAATCAAATTAACTTTTTTCCTAGTCATACTGGGCTGAATGCAAACATGGCTTCCAGAGGCACAAAAGCCACTGCTTTAATCTGCACTGTATCATCAAGCCCCTCTTAACATTTGTGTGTTGGCCTTCTAGAATACATTAATTTTGCCAGCTTGCTCAGATGGTTGGTTCTTGATGTGTCCTGGTGAAAGCTGACATTTTCACTTTCCTTACTGTAAATTTTCTGCAGCTTAGCCTCAAAATTCTGTGTGCAGTACTTTTCTCAGAATATAAGAAAATGCCATTTACCATTTTGGCATGGAAAGGAGGCAAACACCATACAGATGCGGCTCAGTGCATGGACAATATAATGCCAGAGATTAAACTCACAAATCTGTATTCCTGTCTCTACCACACAGCTACAGTATCTTGCGCATCTTGAAAATCGGAAAGGAGGGGGGAGGGGAAGAAGTCAAACAATATTCACTTTGTCTTTATAGCACTATATTTCACTCCGCAGTAAACTGGAAAGACAAAGCTCTAAGCACCGAACAATTAACCCTCCACTAATTCCCCTTCTATCCTACAAAATAAAGAATACATCAAAGACAGAGGAACAGGTATCTTCTCTCCCATTCTTCAGAACATGGATTTATTTGTCCTAACTGGACTTTTAAACCTATTGTGCCCGGCTTTTCACAGCACTGAATTGAGCAATAGGGAAACTATAGTAACCAATAATCTGTTTCACTTCAATGGAAACTATGTATCTTGGGGGATAACAAAGCCTGGGATAAACACTAAAAACCTCTGACAGGGTTTGGAGGGGGAGAGGATGGTGTCTCAACCGTCGGGTCACGTTTCAGCCAGCCTTCACCTATCGGCAACAATTATTACGGCATTTTTTTGGCATTCCTCATTTGTTCTTCACTAAGCAAATTCTTCAAAGGTACTTAATGGATCCTGTCACCTCCATTAAAATTCACAGTATTCTGTGCAATTAATTCAGCCATATGCAGAGGTGTGTGCATGCTAATCGCCTTTAATCACATATACGTTAAGATTATATGTGCTAGGCTCCTTTCAAAGCGATGCATCGCCAAGGAAAGCTGGTAAAACCTTAAACAGTAATATTTATAGTCGAGTCAACACAATACACCTCTCCTTTACTCTCACAAAGATTTTAAGTCTCTCATTTCAAAGGCAGCAGGGGAAAAGTGTGTTTGGTATTCCCCGTGCAATTATAAATTGGAATTAAAACAAGCCAAATATCCACTTAGATGTCAATAGGACCAAATAATTTTCCGTTACCTAAGATCTACATGAAATCAAGAGCACCAAGAGCTGATCACTTTTGCAAGTAAATCAAAAAGGCTGTTCCTCTATTTTATTTTTTATCTTAAATGTATCC
The DNA here is from genome assembly GCF_000687285.1 of Phaethon lepturus. Lineage (NCBI taxonomy): Eukaryota > Metazoa > Chordata > Aves > Phaethontiformes > Phaethontidae > Phaethon > Phaethon lepturus. The sequence goes on along the minus strand of NW_010557235.1, from coordinate 21,820 downwards.
AGAGTTTTATGGCTAAATACTAAAGCACTAGCAGTTGGTCATGCTTTAAGCTACTAGAAGAAAGTTAAGCTTCCACGTTGGCTAGCCGAGATATCAGCTATAAGCTGACAAGTAATTAAACCAGCATATCTATAACAACTGTCATCTCTTATTTCTGTGCAACTTGGATGTAAACCAAAGGCAAGAAAGCCAAAAAAAGACTTCACATTACTGTGCTGAACAGTTTAGCAGACCTGGGCATTTAGAGGATTGTAGCAGAGATCAAAAGGGTCAGAGATCCCTTTACCAATTAACAGCAGGGAGAAGAACATCAAATAAGGTGTAAATTTTAGCTCTGCAGTTTTGAGTAAGCCAAGCATGAAATGCATTCTAATACTCTTGAGTAGCTGCAGCTTTGAGCCATCAGTGATGTCACTGGTGCACTAAAGGAAGCTTAATCGCACTTAGAGTGGCATGTAGCAATCCCGCTCAGCTAGGTGCTAAAGCCTGCTGCTTCTTGTCTCTTTTGATAACACAGGGGAATTGCTAGCCCCGACGTGGCTGGCGAGAACAGAAAACACTCCACAAAAAGCAGGCGTTCTTTGGGGTCTTCTGCTTTTATTGCTCCCGATCTTAAAGAGATAGCGACACAGTGTTTGTTTTCTCCCCTTAATTGTTTCGAATAAAGAAGGAAATAATTAATAAGGCCCAGTGTAAGTAATCAGCCTTTTGGGGCTAGAAGCGCTGTTTAATCCAACTTTATGCAAATCACCGCGGGGGGAAAGCTGTTCCTATAGACATCGCTCTTTCTTCTCTTTCTTTTCTGCCCAACGCCCCCCACCCCCTTTTAAGTACGACAAAAGAATGCCGTTGAGCCTTTTCATGCATCCCCTTGACCGGTATATACTGCCCAGAATATGCACTCTGACACGACGGTGCTGTGAAACGCAGAGCAGGCCGAGAGCCGGGCTGACCCGGGGGAGGTGCTCCCTTTCCGCATAGGTGCGCACGGGCAGGGGCCTCGGGTCGGCTGCGGTGGGTCTCCCGGCGCGGCTGCCCGGGGAGTCCTCACCCGCGCTGCCGCAACGGCACCTGCCAGGGTGGAGGAAGAAAACAGCAGCAGGAGCAGCGACAGCAAAGGGAAGAAACGGGCCGAAAGTTCTGCTCCGGCGAAATAGCAGTAGAGTGTTTTTAGGCTGAGCTAAAGGTCGGAATTAGATAAGTTTAACCTATTTTTAAAGTGGCTTTGTGTGTGGATACTTGTTGTTGCATGATGTCATGCCCGCTTTCTCACGGACAAGTGCATGAAACAGAGTTTAAAAACAAAAAGTTTTGTTGGGTGGTTTGGTTTTTTTTTTCTGTCTGCGAATTAAAATGTTGTTAATAATAATTTGAAGCACGATTCTTAAAGAAATAAAAGTGGATGTTATGTTATTCTTTTGTTTATTTCAGCTAACAAAAGATTACCATGGGGACAATTACAAATTCATGATATGGGTACATTCACAGAATACATTAGTGGCCCCGCTTCAGTGAGAAAATACAGTTGCAACGCTTAAAACGGGTTAAGAAAAATTCCCACAACTTAAATACGCGCTTTCATTTTACAGATCTCAACTATAATAAGTTCAAATCATGAAGGCTCTATTCCTAATGGAGTTCAGTTAAATATGTCTCACATGAACTCAACTATTCTGCTGAGAAACTCATCCCAGAGCATCAAATACTTCATTTTACAAACCTAAGTATTCATAATTGCATATACCTAATTTATTTAGGAAAAATCAGTGAAATCCCCTTTCCACTTTGGTTTCAAGGGTGCAAGTACTTGGTTTTCTAAACATTATGAATACATCTAGATCTGAGAGACATCATATCCACAACAAAGAGAAGCTAGTGACCAGCTCAGATACATTGTCTTTTGAACAACAAGTCAGTGCAGACAGAAGTAAATGACAGTTAATTACAAATTACATTCTGGTTGGGGCTGTGAAGGCCTCCTGGCTTGAATAATAATCAGGCCCTCGGGCACTCACCTGCCTGCAAACGAACATACGGAGACACAGGCTGGGGTGCTATACAAGTTTCAAAACAAGCTGCTAAACACAAAAGCTTATTGGATTACAGAGATTTAGGCAAAAGCATTCAGATCTCTGGCAGCAACTCTAGTACTAGGTTGAAGGGATTTCTAAAGGATGAATTGCCATTTACTGTAAATTTCTGAATACCGCTCCTGGTTTTGGTGGAAGGAAATAAATTCTTTTATTTTCTAATCTTAGAAAAGTTATCTTATTACAAACATCCTTTAGGAAATACGATAGGAGAAAGTGTCTGTTACGAATTGGAGATCTAATCTCTTTCCAACTTAGAGACATTACACATACTCTTTACATTATTTCTTTCCGATTCTTGCCATTCAACCAGTACCGTATATGTTCTAAAGGCAGCCTATGCAAATGAGAACAAGTGAGAAAAAAAATATTACTCGTGGTGAAGAATGCTTTTATCCAGCATCTATGACTGTTGAAATTTGGGCTGTTTACTGATGTATGTTACATTTTTTAAATGTTTGATTTCGGTCCCGTATATTTGTAAAATATGACAATGTCTACATTAATTAATGTCAGTATTAGTGCCCTGTAAAACATTGGCTTTTGTAATTCACTAAAGCAATTTCTATTCATTTAGTTGAGCTAAGTGCTTATTGTTAAAGACAAAAGGCTCAACAGTTTGACATTGAGCTCATTATGTATGTTTAAAACATTCTGCAATTCAAGGCCACACCACATGCAATAAAAAAGAAGCCGGTGGGTTCAGGGATTAAAATTCAGACCACACAGTTCTCTTCAATAACTTTCCATTTAAACTGATTAAAACTTCAAAACAAAGCTATTTAGGTGTATCAGCATACGTGGATGTGTAAGTATGGGAGAGTATGTATCTTTTGTGCTCCTGATAGGCATCCACAAGCTTTTGGTTGTTTTGTTTTTAAGTCAGTCGGCTGCAATGTAGCTTCTGCAGAAAGATTTTCCCGTTCACAGGAAAATGTGATCATGTGGTTTTTGAAAGAATTTCTGATTTTAAGACAGAAATCATTTAGTAAATTTTTTTAGTCTTTATGATTATTTGCAAAGACAATATATACAGACAACACACTATGTTTACACTCCGTGTGTGCATGTGGATGCGCACATACTGGAGTGAAGGTATTCATTCCATAAAATGGATTCTACAGTGGGATGGAAATTATGCTGTGTATTTCAGGTTAAGAGCACAGGCTGCAAAGAGACTTGAATGATAAAAAAGGTTACTGCAGTTACATATATGCCTGCATACACTTTACCCCAACTCCCTTCTATACCCAGTAAGCAGACAGTGACTACGATTTCCTTCTCCAAGCACAATTTCTCCACTGAAACTTTTGACTTCAGGATCAAAATATAAGAGACAATTAGGCTGAGTTGCCACCATGCCGTTGTGCATGGAGCAGCACCCCTGTGTGCCATGACAGCCTTATATATATATAATATCCATTTCGGGACAGACGCGGTGCTCGTGCGGTATCAGAGGCCCAGCAAGGCTCTTTCACGCTTGCCTGCCTGCCAAACACGTTCTCCTGTTTGTGGATCATCTGTACCTCTTACACAACTGTAGTAAAAAGCGAGCTCAAGTCTTAATCCCACCTTTAGGCTTGAGGGGATAGGGTGGGAAAGGTGTTATGGAGAAAAACTTTGTGTCAGGGAAGGTTGTGGCAGTAACTCTCATTGAATACTCGGTTACAACAATTTTCCAGTAAAATAGATGCTGTGCTCAGCACTCCTCTTCTGCAGCCGAGATTTCAGTACCCCTGTCCCAGCTGTATTTACTCGCTCTTCCACAGCTCATCCCCTTTAAGTTCTACAGAACCAGCCGGCTTGGGGGAAAGGCTGCAGCATCAAGCACTACCTGCAGAAGAGTTTGTGACTAGCTCAGAGCCAAGCAGCGTTAGGGCCTCTGTTTAATTTTTTATTGGCACTGCCTAGCTCTCACAAAGCTCCCCTCCAAACATTTCCAAAGCCCCGCTGTTTTCCAGTGCTTTATTCTCTTCCAGTGCTACTACAAAGATAGCTGTCTCTTTTCTCATGTACCCTACGGAGGAGAAGAATCAAGAAGCCATGCTAGCAATTCAAACCCAAGCCTGTCTCTCTGATAAATCATGAGGAAGAATGAGTTCAGGAAAACATTCAGTGTCCCTCTTAATGTATTTTATTTTCAGGATTGGAAGAAATCAAGTGATGTAAAATATTTAATATGCATCTGTCCATTTCGAAAGTAATTTTCAAAGGGATTTGTCTCCTGTGGCCCAAAGCCACTATGCAAAATAAAAATAGTCTTTTCCATCTTTGATTTAAAAGATCTTTGTGAGAGCTACGATTTTAAAACCAGAGGGAAAAATAGCTTCACTCAACCAGAGTAAAGAAAAAGGACCACCTTATCGGCAGCAGAGTGATTTTGACTGTACTGACAATGACATGAGTAATCCATCATGTCATCGGCCCAGTGACGGATGTACCCTGCACCTCATCTCTGTATGTGTGCAGAAAGGACTATGTAGCAAGCCAGGAGGCAAGTAACACTTAACCCCTGCAAGCTTCATGTTCCTGCTGTGCTTCAGACAACCTCTGTCATGTATGAAAAGCCTAAAGAATGACAGTAAATCTATACAGACCAGCACAATCTACCATCATGACAACTACACACCACCATAGCCTTATAACACTATTAAACTGTATCATCACAGACATGTAAGACAAGGCCTGTATTATGTGCTTTGTTGAGCCACTTAAAAGGTCTTTGTAAATGCACTGAATATACCTTTTGTTTTTGTTCAGTCAATAAAAGGATATAGTTCATAAATACTAATTCCATATATAAGGATGATTAATTATTTTGGCCCAGCAGAAATAGTACTGTCTTCCAGAAATGGAATTAAATAGAAGGCAACATTCAAAGGCAGTAACAAAAGTTAAATCTGGCCTCTTAAAAATATTTCCTAAAATTATTTTGAATTAACAATAGTTTTAACAGAAAATTATAATTTTTTTCCTGATTAAAGGTATGAGATGCTTTTTCAAAAAAATTTAATTTGCATTGTCACTTCTGAAGAAAATATGGACCTTTAAAAATTTGAGATCCACTATTTATTCAACTCCGAAATGTGATAAACATTTATACATTCCACTAGCACAACTGCCTTTCTATAGAATCTTCATAGTTATGGTGTAACACTGAAATGTCCCAGGGTGGTAACCTTATAGAGTAATACACATGTAGTAACTGATAGTTCTCCATCATGTATATATGTTCTGGAAATGTAACATGCCATGGAGATAACATTCAAAATTCTCACTCAGACCAGGAAGAAGAATACTGGATAGCTCCTTTAAAAACAGGTTCAGTGGCTACATTTCCTGAGTTTTTGAAAATGGGTTTTTATAATCTCCCCTTTTCTCTTTCTGTTAACATACAACATGCTTCTCCTGGGTAGAAAAAGGAAAATAGCTGGTTGAATAGTAATATCGTTAGTTCATGTATATGCAAAAAAAATCTTTTCACACCTTGATGAAATTAACATAAATTTAAATACTAATGAATTGGTAGAGACCAGTGAAGAATACCAAAGACCACATTCAAACTGAGTTATATCCCTCTAAAACAGATCTATTTTCTAGGGACATGTGACATGAGTGTTATATGCCTTTATTGCACAATCTGCATAATTCACAGTCCCAAACAATTTGCAGCTGGATAAAGAAAATTGACTCTTTACTAGTGGAACATCACATCTAAAGGATATTATTTTCCTTCTTGGCTGAAATTACCATGTACTGTTGGAAGCCAAAAATCCACAGTCAGAAAATACAAGGAAATGTGTGTTTGGAGCTATTTTGTCACTGGGGAAAGCACAGTACAAATATACACAAGGCAGCGGGGGAGTGGAATGTAAGATGAAGAACCATTGCACCTTTTAGTAATTCCAAGAAGTTGCCAGGAGAAGGACAACAGACATCAGGAGTGGTTTGTCTGCTCTGTTCCCTCCTGGCCCCATACAATGTATGCACGAAGCAGCACAACAGGAGCCAGCGCAAAACAAATATGCATAGTGGCAGATGTCAGTGTACACATCTAAACAATTGCTATGCCTGATACTGTGGAATTTCCACACCGTTAGTGCTTTTTAACTCATCTGCTTATTGTGTGCACGGTTTACTCTAGCTCAGTTCTGTTGAGGTCAGTCACAAACTTCAAAGCCAAAGTTTGTCTGTATTTGCCCTTCTTTCCTGAATGGATCAAATCACACTCTTTTCTTGTTTGATGACTTTCTTCTTCAGACAACCATTCCTTTATTTTCTTATTTTGCTAGGTCTTGAGAATACTGGAGACCTGATGGCAGGACGCTCCACATCCACCAAAATCAGTTGACAGGTTTCAGTAAGTATCAAGTTAATGTTATACTTACCTTTGGCTGAGGGGTCAAAAGCTCTTGACTTTTACCCCTGTAGAAGCAGAAGCTGGTTCAGCACTGCCTTTCTCCCCCAATATTTTCTTCTGGTTCTACAACAATGTATCAAACACAGAGCAAAATAAGATCAGAAATTAAAATAAATTCTTCTACACTCTTACAAACAACATGACAGTAGATTAAATCACTATTTATAGAAACACAAGAGTCCTGAGCAAAGCTGTAACATCTCATTCAAATGGGAATGTCCTCAGTAGGAACAGACTAGCCATCTAAAAACACATTCATTGCTGAAATTCAGAGTTTTCTTAACTTTTTAAAATATCTTTATACATTACTTTCTTCTAGTGAGAACCAAGATACAGAAAATGTAAGTAACACCATTTAGAAAAGTATAACATTCTGTTTCAACATATATTCATTATCTATAAAAACATATTTTAAATACAGCTCTAAGTTTGTCATCCATTGATCTCTCACCTGTTGGTCAAAAATCATATATTTGTTTCTTTATCCCCAGTAAAAACATGGGAATTTACTACTCTTTCAAAAAATATTTTTCTGTCTTCCTGTGCGTGTCACTATACGTAGCCATGTTATCCTCAGAAGAAAACTTCCTAAATGTATTTTCTTTACCATTATGGTATTGCCATCCACAATGGGGCACCAGAGATTTACTAAGAGTGTGTATTGGTCCAACAGGTGAGTTTGTGTGAAATAGGTATGATTTGCTGTACAAAGGAATTTATCCTCCAAAAATTACAAATTACTACTTAATTCATCTCTTTTTGCACAGGGTGCAGCACAGGCCAGTGAGTCAAGGGGTAGCCAGGGCAGCCCCGGCCCTGGGGATTGGGCACCTTCATGGGGATGGGAGTGGCACAACCAAAAAATTTTTCTGAATTTAGTGAGCAGAGCAGATGGATCTGCCTAGACAAACCTTTATTAATACCAAGCAAAACATTCAACTTTAATTCTCAACAAGATGAGGTATCTGTGACCAGAAACCTTCCCACAGGGTAACAGCATGATTTATTTCAAATAAACAAATGAAGAAACTGAGTATCTGACTTTGCACCTACTCCTTTTATACACCAATAGCAGCACTGTTGAGGAAAACTTAAAAAATGGAAACAAAATACAATAATAAATGTTGAAGAGTACATCACAGAATAAAAATTCCCATGAAAATCATTGGGACTGCTTGGGGTCCCATGTTTCTTAATGTAATCAAGGCTATGTTATCTACCTATAAGTTTTATAACGTGAACTACATGTGAAGAGAAACATGTTTTATATATGTGAACTATAGCCTTTAGAAGCCTGTATTTTAAAATTCTCAAAAAGATATGTAGTAAAGCCCACATTCTTGAAAACAAGATCCTGAAGATAGGTTCCTACATGCTAATTTTTAAGTTTCTCAGCATCAGAATGGCTTAGCAAATGTAATCACTCATTACTATTCAGTTCACTGGAAAACATCAGGATCACAAGACTGAGAAAATCAGCCCACAACTTTCTGAGACTGAAGGAGCATTCAGCTGGCATAGGTAATTCCTAATCTACCACACATTCAATAGTTAGGCAGTTTGAGATGCAATCTCAATTGCATCTCCCTTTGAGATGAGATCTGGCAACCTCTTGAGTTTTGCTCCCAGCCAGAAAAAAAATACAGAAGTCTCAAGATTGCTCTAAAGCACATAACAACCTGTGCAAGCATAGATACAGGTCAAAAAGAAGGAAATATTTCCTACATACTTACAGCTACGCTATTATTTTTTAAATTACCACCATTTGTGTGCTCTTGGGACTCCTGTCAGCATTGGCATGGATAGTAGGTAAAAGGCAGAATTTAAACCTCATAAATAATAGCTGCAAGTAAGGAAATTACTCATATTTATTGAATTCATTAAGTTCCACAAGCAATATAGACTACAAAATATATCCTTAAGAGGGAATTTACAAGTGTGTCAACTTAAAGCTTTGACAAACCGAGAGGGAAACTTCATGGTCCCAGAAGCCATTTCTGGGAGCAGCACAGCCACCACACAGATTCTGCAAAGTTGTCAGCTGAAGACCCCAACACAAAAAACATTTCAGAGCAGGTGAAGTGCAATAGCTCTACTCAGACACGCTGTTATAATTTCGGTTAAGCGGAAGTTTCTGTCCTCAGCCTGTCCCCAGCTGCCTGTCATTCCTCCTCTCCTTAGGGGCATAAGAGCACTTGTAGTTACTCCCTAACTTGTTATCTGGACGATAATATTTGGCCTGCCCAACCACAGCTTAAATATTCCATGTTTTAGCTGTCCTGTGCCATTGTATTGCTCGACAGAACACTTTATTAGAAAACATACCAAAAAATCAGTTAAAATTACAATTAAGCTTAGCTAAAAATGAAGCATGGGATTCAGAGGTGAAAGATTTTGCATCTTTGCCCGTACACAGAAGGGTCAGACTCTGAAAGTGTATTCTCACATGTATTATCACTACTTACTCAGTTTATTTGGTGCTATGGACCACTCAAGATGTCCTACAATTTTTTTGTCTGTTAAAGGCAGGGGAGACATAACCTTTCTACACATTCTCAAACTTGAAATCGGAGTTCTTTCAAATTTAATATAAAGAAAAGAAAAGGCGACTGAGAAACTGAGCTACTCTGACTTACTTTTAAAGTAGCTGAAATATTTTTTTGTTTACTTAGCAAGTGGCTTTTACTTTTTGCCCTATACAAGAGAATGCAGATGAAGACCAGAATTTAGATAAACTACATAACCATAAGTAAAGATTCAGAGGTTTTGTTTACAGTTTTGGTTTAGTTTTTAATATTTTGTCAAAAATGAATGGCTTTCAACTGTTTATAGGATAATTTTAAATAGGTTTATGATAAGTTTTTCCTGCAGTTTTTGGATACAGAATTGTAATATACTAGAAGAAAATGCATAGAAATTCTGTATGAACTCAGATTTGGATACATAAAAAGCCGTACGTGACTCAAAGTCTCTTCTGCAGGATAATACATGCAATATAATACAAAGCTTCAAATTTCAAAATGCCAAGGCGGCCCTGTAAGCACCTGCAGACAAGAGGAATATATAGGCAACTCAACCACAAACCTTTATGCTCTAGTTCAAAGGACTGAAGTGTGGTTCTAATTGTTCGTTTTAGAAAACCATTGTATTAGTTTTCTTGTCAAGGAAACAAGAAAAATGGAGAATGTAGTGCCTCAGAACAGGAGAACCAGAGCTATTGAGAGAATATAGTGACAAAATGTTCTATGGACTAGAAAGGGAATATTTTAAATGTGCTTCATTCCCTATGTAACATATGGAGAGTGAGAGCAGAGGTGACTAGGAGGGATTGATGTGCATATACACACTCTTGAGTTACTCTAGAATAGAGTGAATCAATGCAACACATTGATTCAAGAGATTAGCAGTCAAAAGACTTCGTTTCACATTAGAGACCACTGAAGTTGTCACTGTTACAGTATCACCATTTTTTAACATCCTAAACAACTATTTCTCCTGGTAATGCTGACATCTTAGGGACCGACATACACAGATATTCTACCATCTAATACAACCATGTTTTCTGAAGGAGCTGCTGAAATAAACTTCTAAAGTCAATTTTGAGTAATATGATTTTTGAAAAAAAATTTCAGCGACAAAGTATTTGAAAAGCTAATGTATGTTCTAGAGACAAGTCGGTACGGAAAGCTTCAGAAATGCTTTCCTTTGTGGTGACAAAATAAAGCCATACACTGTTATGCAAAATTTCTCTTCCAAACTCTTTACTACATTAATTTTTGATTCCTGTCGCAAGGGTTTGTAAGGTCTTCATCCATTTCCCTCCTTCTTCTATCCCTCAGCAGAAAAAGGAGAACTAGACCAGTGTTACCCTTACAGCTGTCTCTTGGGGAAGTGGACTCCTACAAATACATTATTCATGGAACTGACTAAATATTAACCCTTGGTGTGTGACCAACCCCGGCATGGATCAGAGACCATACATTTAGGTGACCAAAACCGTGAGACTGCATCATAAACCAGCAATTTATTGAATGTTCTATGGAATACCTATAAATTTTTATAATACCAACATGATAGATCTAGTATTTTATAATATACACAAAGCAAAGGCCAGTTGAATGACCAGGAAATTACTAAGGGAAAAAAATTAGCCAATCTCATATTGCCTTGTATTCATGAGATTCCAAGAAAGGAAGCTTTAAGAAAAATATCAAGCATTATCAGATGCATGATAAGATGACGAGAATTAGCAGTGGTAGCTTTAGCTTATATTTGTCAGAGCTCAGATAAAATAGTGTATTTTTCAGTTTATGGATCCCTCCTTTTTTTGTTTCACAGGAGATTGCAAATGCCTGCATCATGGATAAGCCAGAAACCTTTTTTCCAAAATCCATAAAGCACAGGTTAAAATGAGTTGAAGAGTAATGAATTAAGAACTTTTCCTAGCCTACAGTTTTCTTTGAACCTGGAAATATAATTTTTTTTGTTTAACAAGTTTTGGTTCTAAAATGTTCTCCAAGTGGGACCCATGCTGAATGCACACTTACAGTAAGTTTTTGTCACACACCCATTTAATCTCAAAACTGTAAGTGGTTGCTTGGATTCAGAGCTTTCATTTGGGCTTTCCCTGAACATTTTCACCACAAGAATGCCAGGGTTTATATGTGTACTTAAATACTAATCAAACCAGAAAACTTTCTGTAATATACTTAGTCACTTAAGCAAGAAAAAAAACAATACTAAATAGTACTGCTAACTTTTCTTCTGTGAAAAACGTATCTACCTTTGGACATCATAATTAAAAAATAAAAGATTTTTTTTTTTTTTTAAGAGTGACAAATAATAAAACACATGCTTTCATTCAATACCTGATAGTGTATACTTCTCTTCAAGGCCTACAACAGGAAAAAGGATGAATTTTCAGATAATTATGGAGGACCATGTGGGGGAAAAGCAATACATAAAGATGGAGGATGAAGAAGGATTGTTAGAAAAAGTTAGTCTATTACTCATTATCACTATGGTCTTCCTCAAAACACCTCTTAAATACCCAGACCGTAACACCTGTGAAATTAGGAGTGCATCTAAGCATATTACAGGCTATCTATTTGCAGAAGACACTTGATAATGATTACAAGTTTGCTTTACTGAGCAGTTCTTTCCTTTATTTTCTTTTTTTTTCTCCCTCTAGCCTGCTGAGTGTAATTTGCCACTGTAATTTATTTCTTAACAGTTACAGTTTAATAAAAGAGAGGATTCATCATTTATTTCCAGTACAGTCATCCCTTCCATAATAAAGGAAAATCTGGTGCTCCTCTCAAAATTACAAGGGTTCCACTGGTCAGTGATTAATGTTAACACTTACTACATTTTTTTTCTTTCAGTGGCTATTTTCACGTTAAGGTGTGGCATACAATTGTTTAAATGAGGAAGCTGATTTATCATTCAAAAAGTAATTCTTCATAGGGGCACATTAGGTGATAAAAATCAATGACAAGGATAGTAAATTGCCTGGGAGGGTTCAAAACAGATTCAAGATAAAGGAGAGAGAGGAAAAGAGGGAGAGAGAGATTAAGTCAAGACAGCATCTAATGCTTTTGCCAAACACTTCAGCCTCACCCTATTTGACGTTGATCTAATAGTCAACCATTTAATTTCCAGGTCGCAGTGCCAATCTTTTGTCACCTCTGTTGCCCCATATCAAACTTTCAGGAAACAAAACCCCTGAAAGCAGACAATCAATAATGAGATCAGCAGATTTTATCTTAAGAGAAACAGGACTTGCCTGCTTTGTTTGTGGAAGGTTGTTTCTCTGAATGCTTCAGCTAGGGCTGCTTGTCAGTAAGTGACTGTGATGTGCACAGCATGATTGAACGAGACTAGATAAAGTCACCAGAAAATGTGGCAGTGGAAAGCAAAACACATAAACTGAGGGGTGAAAATGTACCACACCATGTGTGGCCACACAATTCTTATCATACATACTCTCCTAGCATGTCATCCCATGTTATTATTACTGCATTTTAGATGTCTCGTAGCCAGTCATATGCTAAGCACATTTTTACCTTACGATTTGAAGAATCCACGGGATTTCTAGGTTTCAAGATATAAAGAACTATGTATTTCTCCACACTAGTGACTTTTTGTTGCTTAGAGTTACTATATCGTTTAATAGGTATGTTGTGGACTAATAAGACTGTTGTGTAGTCAGCTTGTTTCTGTTGTTTCTAAATTTATTTCTGAACAAAGTGGTAGAGGGTCAGGGAACACAGTAAAAGTTACATTTACAAATTTTTAACAAGATTTTATGTATAGGAGCCCACTCCAGGAAATCTACTCCGTGCATTTGTGATGTTGATATTTCAGTACAAAACAATTACATAGTGCTGGTGTCTACTTTCATATAACGTTTTGCAATTAGGGTACACACTCACTGAAATTACCTAACATCACTTCCACTTCCCCTTCATCTCAGCAAATTGGTATTTGCAAAAACTAAGAATACACAAGTTTTAAAATAAAGTTTCTGACAAACCTAACTACAACCAACATTAATGTCAATGTACAAAAATAGTGTCTCTGTGTATTACTTTTTCTAGCTTTGCTCTTTTACCTTAAAGCTGTGCCAGCCTGGTCACATTTCTTTTCATAAGGCAGAGCAGGATAAATACTCATTTTGCACCACCTATTTTCATTTTTATTTCCATTACAGACAATATGAAAACCATCATGACTTAAAAATGTTAGCTATTCAAATGAATACTGAATTCTTTAAAAAGGCAAAGACCAAGCTCTTTTTTAGCCACAATGAGGTGCTATTCAGTTATTTCACTTAATATGTTGTTTTGTGATAGCAATAGAGTTTTGAAGGAGAATGGTGAAATATTCAACATGTGTTCTGCACTTGTTTTTTACATTGCTACTAATAAAATGGTATGGCAGAAATAGCACCCTTGCTTTACTTGTCAAAAACATGGAATTTTTTTTTTTTTAGTTCTTTAATTTGCTGAAAAAACTCAGATGAATGCAGTCTACAACTTTGAGGAGAGCACAACTGCTATTGCTAAAGCTTAAAAGATGTTACCTCAGTAGCATCATTAATACCTTTAGAACCATTGTTAAAATGTAGGGCAGTTTAACCAAAAAATGCCCTTTTTTTCCTTCAAAAAGACGTAGTATACAAATCTAGGAGGCAGAGAGAAGAAGAATTATACTGTTTAAAAGAAAATGGATGGATCTAACAAATAGTTACTCTGCAGATCTCTACACTTAATTTCGTATGCTCTTAATTTCTACTTCTCTTCCAGATGATTTTCACTTCCAAGAAACTGAGCAGTTTGTTCCAGATCTTTAAAAATGTCTATTTCTGAGGAGAATGTTGTTACTCTGAGCCGAATGATAATTTAAAGAGGAATTTGTGCCCAGGGCATTGACCTTGGTGGCCTTTTCGTACATTACAATTCCAAAGGAAATCACAAAAGAAGATGGGCTTACTGTAGTTAATGAGATTCCTCACCAAAAACACTAATCTGGGTTAAAACTAAAAGAATGCTGATAAGGATATTACAGCTCATACTGAGAACAAGAAAGGTGCACTGCTAAGATCAACTGTGGATGTTAGGACGTAGTCTTCAATAGTGTTTTCTTTTTTTAAATATCTATCAAAATGGATGTTTGAGAAAAAGGTTTTTAGGTGAGGAGCTGCTAAAATAGAATAAAACATATCATTTCTACTTTTTTTATATTGTACCAGGTACAAATCAACCAATATTAGCAGAAGTTTAACATCACTTTAAAAGAAAGAGATTGACCTACTGAGAAAGTACATGAGTAAATGTGTAGCAATACACTGATTATTACTGTTTCCCCTCAGGCAAATACCTCTCTCTTAAGCATGTGCTTCACTGGAACATTTTGTTTTATTACCTTCTGAGATAAGTGGGGAAAAAAGCCTTTAGTACCTGGGGAATTAAAAAATTCAGACTTGTCATATCAGTGTCTGTTCTCAATTTCATGCAGGGCGCATAATTATAACCGTGTTTAAATTGAGCCCAGAAGAAAGATGGGTTCAAGTGCAAATTAATTTCAGATTATCACAACAAAGGCAATCAAATCTCAACAAGCTTGCCAGCAAAATACTTTGCAAAGGTCCCCAGGTCCCTTCCCACCCCCAACTTACAACAAAGACCTTTCAGCTCAAATTAAGCTAATGATCTAATACAACATTTCTGCCTATCTTTTTGGGTTTTATTATTTACTCAGATGTATGTATCAAGCTAGTGAAAAATGAGGGGAAAAGAGGAAGAAAAGGTGGCACAGAAAGGTCAGTGTTTAGTACCAGTAAAGTGACAAAATAAACAGTCAACAACCCTGACAAGGTCTGCATGTCGTCAAATTGTCTTATTCTGTGGAAACTATCAGAGTGAATTGACAGTGCTGAAAGAACTTGAAATTTATCTGAACCCCTTCTCATACAGACAGAATCCAAAACCAAACAGCATGGCTCACCTCCTCCACCTATCTATCAGCACAGCTTTTATATAAATCCAACATCTTACTCTATCCTATGGGAACCTGCTGGGGAATGAAGGGAATCAAGTGCTGAAAAAATTCAAGTCAAGCCTCATTACCTCCTCATTACCTTTGCAAAAGTGGAGTGAGAGAAAATTTTATCTAGGGAACAGAAGCTTGGGAATCTCATTCAGAGTTCTGTCTGGTTATTGCACAGCCAACCATGGAGCTCTGCCTCTGTGGGATTAAAGTTTTCTTCCCATTTCTCTATAGTAATGATCCACTCATTAAGGTTTTTAAGGTAAATTACCATCACTTATCATTATGCCAGTCACTAAGTAAGCTGCATTAAACAAGGAATGTCAGTCGTACCCTTTGCTTTTCTTTCTCCTCAGTTATCATGAGGAAATAAAGAAAATACATTTCACAGTTGGTTTTATAATTCTATATTAATTATATTTTCCCACTTGTATTTGTTAGACCCTTAGGGCAGACATATTAGATAGAAATATAAATTACTTTGTAAAAAAAAAAAAACATAAAAATTACACATGCAGGTACGTAATTCTGTTTTCCTGAAAAAAACTTGAAACATGATTTCTTTTTTACAGTTTATTTTCATATTCACTTTGCTTCTATCTGAGGATTTTATGTACCACCTCACCATAGCATGTAAGAGCTATTCATCTTGCTACATTTAAGTTTGGTTGTTATAATGTGCTTTTTAATTATTCAACTAACCCTTTTTGTTTTAAATCAGTTCTTTTGTCAGTTTATCCTTTATTATGCAAATTGTTGATGCAAAATAAAGATGCCCCACATTCACCCTGTTTTGAGCTTTTTGTAATGTTCAGTACCTTGCTTCCTCGTTCTTTGCCATTAAAGTCTTGAAGCTTGTTGTATATTTTTTTCTTTTAAACTCAGTATTTCCAGGCAAATTTTTATGGGCATTTTAAAATTCTAAGATAAATGAGTCGGTCTTTGAGATCACATGTTTCCTTTGGGAAATTTCTGATTGTTTGTTATCACTTCTCAAACAAAGGCTTGAAATGAAGTTCATTTCATAAATAAACACATAAAATTCTTAACTATGTCAGCAATTATTTTGTTTTGCCAATGGAAAAGTGATCTGCAAGAATTATATCCCCCCAAGCACTCATTTCCTTTTCTTCTTTTACTGTAGGGACCCTTGAATTTGCCCAATGTGTACCTGTTCCCACCATAAGACATTGCGTGGTAGCCATCAGTCCACTGCAGATGACAGAGAAGGATACAGAACTAACTTTCCCAAAACAACCGTGCTTCCAAGGTGCTATGAGCAAGAAGAGAAGGGTTAATGCATTAGGAATTACTACTGCAGAGGTTGACTGGCAATACTGGGGTACATCCTTTTGCAAGAAATACATAAACATGGAGAGAAAAGGATGGAAGAAGCTAAATGGAGGGAATGGCAAAGAAAATCAGAATAGACTACAGGAGGGAAATAGGGGACAGAAGATAAGAGCTAGGAACACCGATGGCTCCAATAAAATAGCAGCCAATATCACATCACATTCATGTAAACATAAAATCATACCAAAGGCAAACTGTCTCCAAAACTGTAAAAGGCCACCTTAATTTCCCTGCTATCAGTTGCATTTCCAGACTTCCCCGTCTTTTCCTACATGATTTTCCTCCTCTTCCTACAGTTCCACTTCCTTTCCTACCACTTGGAGGTTCCACATGCAATATAATAAGAAAGTTTGTTCATGAGCTTATTAACTATGGTATCTACCCTTGTGTTTATATTTCAGTTTCAGATATCATTTTCAAATACAAGTGTTTCAGCTAAAATAAAACAATTTAAAATCTGGCATAAAATAGGGTACATTTGAAAATTATACTATTGAATGACTCGTGTCTCCACTTGTTTTTTTTTTTTGTCCACTTTATTGCTAACAGTTTGGAAATTTCAAAAGGAGTGATTTTCTAACAGTGTTTGTAATTTTCCAACTTTACAGTTTGTGTAATGCATATTCCCCATTAACTCTACAGTAATTAAGAGTTGGGAGACCATATGCTCTTGTGACATAAAGAAATGAAACTGATTATTGTGCAGGTAGTGATAATCTGTGGAGCCATGAGCCTCTATTGTAACATTTTTGAAAGTACATTTTAACCTACCTGGCAGAGAAAATCTTGAAAATAAATCTTGAGTGTCTCCAAAGTCTACGAAAGCAAAAAGCAAACAGAAATAATCAATGTTGCATTATCTTTTAAAATATAATCATTATGAACTAGTTATGTGAGGCCTGGCTGACATGATTTGAATGTGACAAAATGGTTTGTAAAATGATTAGTTTTACCTTTTTTGCTACCAATCAAGTCACATTTTAAAATCACACACTTAGCTTTACCTAGACACTGGATATTAATGAGTTAAATCAATGTGCCAGTTAAGTCAATGTGCTATAAATGAATGTATAGTTACCGTCTGTAAAAACTCTGATCCTGAAAAGACTTCAAAATATGCTGAACTTATCAGTATCAGTTATTTCTGCATGTGGAAAGACAAAGTCCTTATAGGACTAAGCCTGGTTAGAATGCAGTCAGAATTATTTTTAAGGCGGCAATAGTACTGTTGCAGGCTGGGGATATATAAACTGCTTCATGCATAAATATCAGTGAGGTTACCTGTTTTGGAGAATGCAAGAGAAAAGAATACAACCATCTACTTTAGACTAGGTTTTTAATGACATTCATACAAACTATTTATCTTGGGGTTTATGTTAATTAAAAGTATAGGACTCGTCTACATAATTTCTTGTGTTTAGTTATATGTACTTCAAAGTTTTAGTGCTGATATTTTCGATGCTGAGTATAAATCTATGTAATGTCTTTAAATCCCTGAGTATTAATAACAAAATATTAGCTAATATCCATTAATATCCAAGAGCAATTAATGAAAAGACTGCAAGATAAAATCATATGACATGAAGAAAAAAACAGTAAAATAAAATTGCATGGAGAGAAAATACACTTTTTCCTTTAACAACTAAAGTAACCATGATTAATACTTGCTGCTGTAAATGACCTATAGGCACTCTCACATGCAGCACAAATAGATAGCCCCCTTCTCAACGAAGTACTTATTCTGTTCTAGGTTGACAGTGGAAATACCTTCACTGGGTTTTGGTTTCAAAACACATACTGATTATATACCAGTACTTTTTTTTAGATTGCAGCTGATTATAGCTTCTGTTCTGCAAGCATTTTGTGACTGTTATAATGACTGTATTGCAGGTCTCCACTTCATGACAACACAATAACAAACGTGATGTGTTTATGTGTCAAATACATGAAGGATTGGCCCATTCTGTGAATAAATACAAATAGGAATAATATACAAATAAATAGGAACGGGAATGCTATCATTTTAGAGAGTCACATACATTTCCTCAGACAGGATAATCTACTGAGAAGCAGTAGATTATTGTGTTACACTCAACATGTGTGAAAGGCTGCAGAGTCTGTACAATGATTACACTTTGTAAAACAAACTAAGGTCGTATGAATTGCAAATAGCTTTGGCTTGATATGCAGGATATTGTAATAAGCGTCCTCCCAAACTTCAGCAATCAATGGAAGAGCCACTTAGAACTGCAGTCTTTGATCTCAAGATAATTCTGGATGTGTTTTGCCACTAAAATTATTCATTTCTCCCGAGGCACCTCTAAGAGAGCAGAGCTAAGGCCACGCTTAGTTGTTTTTACTACACCTTTAAGGGAACGATCATTACCTTGGGCAGATGGTCACATTGTCCTAAACACCTCATATGGGCAGATTGGCCCAAAATACATAATCAACACCTGAAATACTGTTTTTTACAAATTTTACAGGTTTTTTTTTCCAAATTCGTTCAAAGTATACGCAATGTTTCCTGTGGCATACATGGGGGTCATCTGTTTCATGGTTCATAAGAAACTCGATGATGGGGAAGGTAAGATCACAAGCTGTCAATTTAAAGCTAATTTTAACCACCCTTCAATGCTGTTTCTTCCATCTTTACCACAAATGCGAGAATCTCATTTTTCTTTTAATGTAAAATTGTTCATTAACCTCTTTTGGAGGTAAAGAAATACTCCCTTTTAGGAATAATTTTATTGAATAGACCGGATTACATTGGAATGCAGAGATGATTGCTACTGGTTATCTCCTGAAGTGAAATTACTCACTTTTATCAGCAAGGTCTGGACCTGATTCCAGAGGTGTAAGTAACCTGTTTAACCGCCAACTGACTTCAGTGGGCTTTACATCTGGTCCGATGAGAGGTACCTTGTGGCACTTCTGTGAAGTCAGAGAGAGTGAGACTACCACATGATCTTGCAATACCTTTGCTGTACCAACCACCATGCATGCACCTCATGCACATGGCGTGTCTCACAAGCCCCCTGAACCATACAACCTGTTGACAGGCTACAGTTCAAATGCTGTCATTATTTGATGGTCTCTAAAGAAATGCTGTTATGCTGTGGCAACTGCTCTTCAGAGGCATACCTCACTTTGCCTCGGTGTCTCTTTTCTGATGACTAGATCCCATTTCTTCTCTGTCTTCAGACACTGACATCCAGCTGAGAGTGTCTTGCTGTGCAGAAGAAGTAAACCCAGCCTCTCCATGCTGCCCACCCATGGGCAGGTTCGTGTGGCTATGAGGAGGGGAGGAAGAGGTGTTTTGCATGCTACTTATTGTGGCAGGTTGCACTGGTATGACATAACGTGTCAGAAGACTGCTCAGCTGAACAGGCTCCCATTGCCACTGCAAACCAAATGTGAGACAGTTATTGAGTCAAGAGACTGGGAAGAGGCAGCATTTTGGCCATGCAGCTTTTGGTTAGCCGGTGTAGTTAGCTCTGCGAATATGAGGGAGGGAATAGCAAACTGCACTAACTGGGAATAGCCTTACAGTTGAAATGTAACTACCACACAGGTCATTGAAACTGAGCAGGATATTTTTTTCAGCAGTCCAAACAGTCTTCCCCTGTCTCCTTCCCTGGCACCACAAGGCCTCACACCTTTAGAAATGCTTGAAATGAAAACAAACTCTCTTCTACACACACTTTCTAATAGCATTAAAATAAATCATCATATATAAAGCCAAACAATGTCACAAATCTGTTTCCAGCCACGAGTTGGTTTCAGTAGTGCTTACCAGCAGCCAATATTGAGTTACAGTATTTTCTTTCTATTTAAAGAACTAAATGGGGAGCTTTTTCCAAATCCCAAGTCAACTTTTTAAAATAGAAAGTAACATACAAGAGCTTGCAAATCTGCTTGTAATCAGGACTCCTGAAAGTTACATCTGGCTGACAGATTTAGAGCACCGCAAGTGTAGAAAAAGGAAGGGGTGAAGAACAGCAACAGCAGCAGCAAGAGTGGGAGGAGATAAACAGAATGGCAGCAGCAGAAATTAAAGGAAGCATCTAGAAAACAGAAATGATGGATAACAATGAATAAAAAGTATTTTGTGCTAACAATAAATACCATGGGATATTGAAAGAAGAGGTAGTAGACTGTCAAATATTGTCTGTCTGCCTAAAATGATTAAGAAATACATAATAACAATTTCTTGATAAATTTTGGTCTAAAAATAATTAGAAGTATTGCTAAGTGCTTCTGAGGAGTATGTAAAGATATGGCATTGATGACTTAAATGCCTCACAAGTGGGTAGGAGAGAACTGGTTCTTATACCTACCCAGCAAAATAAGACCTTTTAACAAAATACACTTCTTCACGAGACTGAATACATACAGGTCTCTCACACTTAGCCCTTTAATAAATATAAGACTATGGAGTCATTAGTTTACTGTATTTTACTTCTAACACACAGAAGTGTTGCAAAACTTTGGGGAGTTTTGTGAAGCCAAGCTTTGTCAATCCTCGTCCTTTTCAGTTCAGGAATACTCAAGTTCCGAGTTCCAACCTTGAGCAATTATTGTTAGCTTTGCTGAAAGCAGCATTGCCAGCTTGTGACAATACAATAATATTATATCTTTAACCTAAAGCTGCTCATAGTTGTATTTTACCAGACTTATCACAAAAGCAGCTCTCCAAATTTGGTGAATATTTTATTGAAACTTAAAAAAGAAAAAGATTAAATGTATGATTTAGAAAGGCAGTGCTACTTTAATAATATGCACAGACACAGATACATGCATACAGACAGAGAGAAGTGGCTAAAATTTGACTGAACCTTTCTCCATCTCTCTCTCTGGCTCTTGTTTTTTTAATGACAGAAAAACTACTACTGAAGTATCAATCACTTCAGAGGCATTTATGAGTATCAAATGGAGCTCAGCACACAAACACCCTACAAATTCTGAGGCAGGTATATGTTGCTTGTCACCAAATGTTTGTTGCTCTGGAAGAGTCAGAAGAGGGTGAACCATCTGAACATCCTCTTTATGCAAGGGCTGTTTTGAAAAACTGTATTTCACTGCCACTATATTTTGTGATAAGTTTGCTTGGTTTTGGCAATTTAAGCTTTCGTCTTGGAGAACTTGATATTTTCCAGAGGAACTAATGGCATAGGGAAGTTTCCAACTTAACTGTAGAACCTTGTAGTGAAGGAAAGTTTGTTTTGTTGCTTCCTCTCATAGGGGAAAAAGGGGGGAAGACAGACACCCAAAAAAACCCCAAGGCAGAAAAGCAGGTAAGGGGAAAGATTGTTTTAGTTTCCCTTTCTCGAAAGACACATGATAGAGTGTAAGCAAGCAAAAGGGAACAAATCATAAAGTTTCACAGAATCACAGAATCACTAGG
>NW_010557234.1:8161-8475 GCF_000687285.1 Phaethon lepturus | reverse complement strand
GACAGGGCGTCCTGCTGCCTGCATCCTTGTACCCAGCGTGGGGACCTGGCGAGCTGCTGGCCCACCTTGTCCTGCCTTCCCGCTGACCCACAAGCAGATGCCTTGTCCTGAGCTCTGCAGGACCCCCAGGAGATTTGGGGAGACCTCCAGGGCTGGGTGACCATAGCTCTGCCTTCCTGCCCGGGCCCTGCTCCACAGCTGCCGACACAGCTGGAGGGACAGGGACACAGCCAGGTTCTGCTGCCCGGCACGGGCTCCCCTCCACCCAGGGGCGTGAGACACCCTGGAGCTGCTTGTCGTGGTGCAGTGTGGTG
>NW_010557234.1:7406-7937 GCF_000687285.1 Phaethon lepturus | reverse complement strand
GGGGGCCCCCCGGCTGCTGCCACTCTGTTTCGGGGGGTCCCGCCAAGCCCATGCTCCCCTGAAACCCAGCTGCCTTGGTGGGGATGGGGTCAGGCAGGGATGAGGCAAGTCGAGGGAGAGGACCCTGCCCCACTGACTGCAAACGTGGGCGTGATGCCCCCCCAGCCACTGGCTCTGCCTTCCCTTGCGCAGGGGGGGACAGGCTGCTCCCCAGAGCTCTGCCCGGCTCTGCCCTGCCTACTCGCCGGCTCCTTCTCTCCCAGCTGCACCGAGTGAGAGGCTGTCACCCGGCGTGGCCGTCCTCGTGCCTGCTCTCCTGAGGGCAGCTATCCAGATGGTGAGAAACCAGGATTTGCAGGGGGAAAAAAAAAATTCCCCAATCCTTGCCCTTGCCAAGCTTTTCTGGAGCTTTTCCCACACACAGCCTTTCGTAGCCCAGGTCACCTCCTCTGCCCCCACCCTGCAAATCCCCTGTCCAGACACCTCCTCCTCCCCTGGGTCTGGCTAGCGGGGCGCCTTCCCCCCCACCCC
>NW_010557234.1:336-7360 GCF_000687285.1 Phaethon lepturus | reverse complement strand
GGCTGGGCCAGCAGAAAGCAGAGCCACTGCTCCTCCTCTGAGGACCTGCAGGCTGTGTTTCCCCCAGCACCTAAAACGGGTGGGCTTTGCTGGGGCACAGTGCTCCCACCAAGGGCTAACGCAGCCCCAGCAGCTGCTGGCACTTGCATAAGCGGCGAGGACGGAGCCTTCCTCCCCAGGCGATGGTGAGTCATGCAGCCTGCCGCGAGTCTCGGATGTTTTCCTCTTTGTGTAACGCTCCAGCAAATCATTTAAAATGCCCTGACAGGCCCCGGCCAAGGAGCTTCTTGGCACGTGGGCTTCCACGCGCTGCCCTTCCTCCGCTGCGGGGGCTCGCACGGCCCCGGGGAGTGACCCTGCGCCGAGGGCCAGCGCTTCCAGCTGGGCCAGAGGGTGATGATTTTTTTCAGTGCAAGACTTTTCAGCTCATTTGGAAGGGGTTAAAGTCAAATTGGCTTTCCCAGGGGCTCGGTACAAGCCTGAGGATGAAGCCTCGCAGTGAGGGGGTAAAACTACAGCGCAGCAACTTCGTGCTGCATCCGCTGGGGCGAGCACCCGTTGGCATCGTTAAACTGCCCTCAGGTTCCGTGTGGTGCACAGCGAAAGGGTGGTAGGAGCTTCAGGGGTGCACCGAGAAGGGGGCATAGAAATAATTGCGCTCCCAGCCACTCGCTGCCTGCCAGTCCGGCAGAGCACGGAGCAAGCTGACGGCAGGCAAAGGGGCGCAGCTCTGTGCCGCTCCTCCAGTTTGGAAATTGGGTTTTGGAGTTGGCTGACTCCTGCCCATGGCCTGAAACTGGGGGAAGCCTCTGAAAACGCCAGGTGAGGTTTGGCCTAGAGGCTGAGCCCGGACGAAGCCACGCTGGTGGTTTGGGCAGTTTTCATCAGTTTTTTGGAAATGTAAAGTAGCTTTCCTGAGCTTTCCTCTGGTGAGAAAGAATTGGGTGCGCTGGGGGTATAAAGTCCATGGCTGCAATTAGACACATCATACCGCCGTGAATAAGGCTTCCCGAGCCACGCTGCAGGGCCGCGTCGCAGGCAGGTGCCCCTCTCTCCTGCGCCCAGAGCTTCTCCCTTATTCACTCCTCTGCCTCGACTTCCAGCCTGCGGCTCCCGCCTGTTCCCACGTGCCTGGGGAAGTTATTCCCTCCCTCTCGCCTGCTGGCATTTCCATGCTTTAGGAATGTCACTCTCTTCCCCCTGGCCTGCTGCAGGTGGCACAAACCCAATGCAGCGTGCAGGAGGTGGTGGCCCTTGCCCAGCTGGCAGGCGGAACAAAGAGGACACGGGGCATCGCTGGGGCTTGGGGAGAAGGTGGGCATGGCAGGACACGGGACACAGGCGATGCCAGACCGTACCGGGATCATCCGCAGTTAGGAGGGGACGCGGGGCAGCTGAGGTGTTGCAGGGGATACAGGAGACGGTGGGACCCGTCCCACCTCCCCACATCCCCATGGCAGCAGCCTGGAGGGGAACGCCAACACCGCAGCCCTGAGCTCCTCCCAGGCGTGTGAGTGCCCGCACACATGCACACGCTCATATGCACTTCTCCCCCTCTTCCTCTCTTCTCTGTGGGGCTTCACCATTCTCCAGTCATTTTTGGCAGTCATGGCAAGTACCAGGAACGTCTTATTTTTGGTGGCATTTGAAAGAATGTACAAATATTCAGCGAGACATTTCTGTCTTTCCTTTGGGACTTGCTAGCTCTTCCCTGTGGCAATGAACTGCAGTTTTGAGCATTTTGAATTATGAACAACGCTTTTGGCTGTGAATCCATCTTTCCAGCCCTTTTGGAGGGAAGACCCTTGTTTAGATAGAAAGGCCCAAGTAGGAAGAGGTTTGTACACACTGAGAGGCAGCTTTGTAATAACCTATGGGACCGACCTGTCAGTGCTGTTGCTTCTCCCTCATATCTGCTGGCAGAGGATGAGCCAGGCCCACAGAGCCCATCCTGACTTCATAGTTCAGCGCAACGTGTTGATGCAAGGTGGGAGATGGCCAAAGACTCCTCATTATATACCCACTCATTTATAGGGCAGCAAGACCGGCAGCTGGACATGGGTCGTGCAGACCCTATGTGGATGATGAGGGCATGGAGCGTGTCTGGACGTCACCTTTGGTCTCTGTGGCTGATGTGAGCTCTCCATTTGGAGATCCACCCCTTGGAAGCACCAGGAGAGCCAAGGTCTTGCAGGACGCATCTGAGGGAAGCAGACAAGACCTTAGCTCCTAGGGACATGCCAGGTCATGGCTTCTCTTCACAGGGAAATCGTGTCAGAAGAGCCTCTGGTGCTGGAGGAAGGCCATCACGCACAATGCTCCTTGGGAGGGGGGAGCAGGGTGTGCAGCATGCCCACCCTGCCAGCTCCTCCAGCAGCTTGGGGCAGCAGTGGTGGCATTAGCCCGACACCCTATTGCCTAGCAGCGGCTGGCGTCGCGGATCAGTCCCCTCACTGGTGCCACTGCAAACCTGATGCTATCTCCCAGTCCTCTGGCAGGGCCCTCTGGGATGCTGCTGGAGATACAGGAGGTATCCCTCTCCAGGCTCACCTCTGGGGCCTGAATGGTCGTGTGGTGGGAGCACAGGGGGGCTGTGGGTGTGTTATGTCTGGCGTGGCCCAAGAGCACACTGGGGCTCTCCTGCCTCATCCTGGCTGGCTACCAAGCAGGTCCTCGTTCTCTGACCCTTGCCTGGAGAGGTTTTTTTGGGATACCACCTGACTCGGGCACCTTCCCCAGCACATTTCCTCTGCCTGGCCTCCTACACCTGCCTTTAAATCCCTGCAGTGGGCACGCAGCAGGCAGGCAGGCTTGAAGACGTCTTTGCCCCAGGTATCTGTTGCAGAGTCCCAAGGAGCAGTGTCCTGATTTGGCCCTCACTCACGGGGTCGGGCAGCTGGCAGAGGGTGAGGAACCCTGGGAAGTCCAGCTGCCCCTTCTCAGCCAGCCCAGAGGAACCCGCCAGCTCCGCAGGGAGAGGGGCCGCCCGTGTGCCCAGGGTCCCTCTGCAGCAGCACCTGCCAAAGGGGAAGACTTGGCACAGGGGACCCGCGGGAAGAGAGAGGAGCTGTTTTGGGAGCCTTGGGCACCCTGCCCCCCGTGTGTCCTCTCCGGAGTGCCTGATGAGGATATCTCCCACTCTGGAGCCCAGACTTCAGAAGGAAAAGGTGATCCAGCTTCTCTGTTCCTTTCAGGCATTGCAGCCTTATTTTCCTTCCTCTCCAACCCCCGAAGCCCAGCTCAGTGCTTTGCGAGTTCAGCGCAGGCATCAGAGAATGAGGCCAGCTCCTGGATATCTGCTTCCTCCACGCTCCTGATGTCCCTTGTCTTCCCCGTCCCGCGTCAGGAGGGAGGTGCCAGTGCGGTGCCACGCTGAGCGGGGCTGAGTGGCTCCCGGCTAACGGGGGTGCGCGGTGCCGGGGCGACGGCAGCGTGCACAAAGGCAGCCTACGGTGCGCCCTGCCTGCGCCACGCAGCCAATGCCAGTGTGGGGGCAGGGGCAGAAAAGCTCCCCGGAGCAATAGCCCAAATGCCCCCCAGCCTTGCCTTTGGGGGCCTGAGGAGTGGGGCAAGGTACAGGAGGCAGCAGTCTCCATGTCCAAAGCTCAGTGAGTTTCCGAAGGGTGAGTTGTAGGCGACTGCACCCAGTGCCAGCCCGAGCAGACGCTGTCTCCTGCAGCAAGGCTAATCCTCCCCAGGGAGGCACTTGTTTGCACAGCTGTGAAGCTGCAGGAGCTACTCAGCCTTGCTGGGGTTGCACATTAGGAAAGAGCTCTGCGTGCCAGTGCACGCGAGGGAGGTAATCCTCCTCCTGGGACCTGCCCAGCCCGTGGCATGGCCACGCTGTGCCGCGAGCTGGTGAGCAGGCGGCTGGCAATGGCAGCATCCCCTGGTTCTGGTGAAGAGGGTGACCATGAACAGCGTGGCTCGGGGCACCATCTCTGCAGGGATAGCTGAAACAGCCACAGCCACCACACTGAGCCCGGGAACCTGTTGGGATCCCATCGACTCGCCCCCTCTTCACTGGTGCCAACCCCACACAAAATCATCCCTTTGCCTTAGGATACTGAGAGAGCCTTGGGCAGCACCAGGGAATGCTCCCTCACCCCTGACCAAGGAGGAGGACTTACCCCATTCCTTGTTAGCTGTCCCAGCCCCAGGGACTGCGTTAGCATGTTAGCACGGGCTTTCTGTCTGCTTCCCTGCAGCCACAAAACCAGAGGAAGGAGGGTGAGTTACGGCCTGTTAAAAGTGTTTGATTTTCCAGGTGCTGATACGGAACCCCTGTGGAGAGGAGACAGGGATGCTCCAGGGAGGAATGGCTCAGAGGCTGGGGACAGTAAATTCCCTACGCACAGATCTGTGACCTGGCAGCGGGTTTCAGGTGCATGCAGGTAAATAAGCCAGTCCTTCCTTCCTGCAGCACTGGCCCGTGGGGAGAGGATTGGGTGGGTGGGGGATGGATAAGCTCTTGCTTCTGCCCTAGGGGATCACATCACTGAGGCTAACGTGGCAGGACACATCGTGGCAGGACACATCACTTTCGGGGCAGACGTGGCAGGACAGAGGCTTTCCTGGTGCTGGGCTGTCAGGGCTGGGTGCCATATGCCTGGGCTAGTGCGGACTACTTGTGTTGGCTTCACTTCAGGTCTTGCACACCCAGCTTGGGGCATCCCAACACCAGAGCCTTGGGCCGAACCCTGAGGCAGCCACAATTCCCATGGAAGATCCATCCCACCGTCCAACCTCCTTTGCCCCTTGGCTGGCAAAGGGACCCCTGCTCATGGCTGCATGTCCCCAGACATCGTTCCCAGGCGGATCCTGGCTCCATGCCATGGCTCTCCAGCTTGCTGCCATGACACAGTGACGGATCTTGGAAGCCAGGTCTGCTGGCCACCCCTGGCAGCCCCAGGAGCCTCTCCTGCAGCCATCTGCCTGGCCTGTGCTCCTGGAGTGCTGGCACCAGCCGGGGACCAGTGTTTGCTCCACATGGGCTTACCCCCAAGGAATCCTCCGTCTCCCTTGCAGGGCTGGTGAGTGCCCCGTCCCTCTCTGGTTTCTCCCATGAAAGCAAAAGAGCTGCTGTTCTTTACAGTCACTGGTGGAGGAGGCGTGACACAGCAGTGGTGCTTCCGAAAGCACGTAACGCCGATATTAAAAAACAATCATCCCTGCAAAGCAATTCACTTCCCTGCAAAGCCCCTGCACTTATGGGATTGTTCCTTCCCTACTCTTGTTAATTTATGGGAGTTATTATGACTTATCAAAAAGACAGAAGCAGCACAGCCATGGTTATAATTTCTAATTCCACCTTTAATTAACACTGGTGATGGGTTGCCCATCTGTGGCACTGCCAGGAGCTGCCACACAGTAAATCCCCACCTAAGACATTCATTTGAGTGACCATGGAGATTAGGGCTTTATTAATATGAATGAAGTTGCATTATGTTCAATTGAGTGTGGAAACTAATTTAATCGTGCTCAATGCTTGTCCAATCAGTGCCAAAATTGATGGACAAAGTCTTGTTCTTGCCAAGTTTTCCCATGGTCAGAAGATGAAGATGGAGGCTGTCCAAATTACGGGCACTCCTGAGAGGAGCTAAGCCTGTTCTGGGTGCACGGGATCAGACAGGGACCCATGTCTCCAGCTGCCCACTCGAATGTCCCCAGGTGATGAGGGTTCATGGGGACGGTCCTGCTCACAGCCTGGGCAGGGGAAGGCAGAGCTGTTGCCTCTGGGTCCTTCCAGAGGGTGGGGTGGGGCGATGCAGAATGGGGCCCTGGGGGCTCGCCTGGCTGCGCTGGGGTGGGGGTCAGAGGAGGTCACAGCAGCAGCAAGGGTGAACTGCCATTAGATGTTACACACAGAATGAGTTGTACTAATTAATGACTCTGGTGCCAGGGACCTCCACGTGCTGCCTTTGGGGAGGAGGTGAAGGGGCTGCTGCGTCCCTGATCTGTGCGGAGGGAGACTCCCACCGTGGGCATGCCCACAGTCACAGCTGGGACCAGGAGCTTGCTGCCGCTCCCTTGGCTGTGACACCACGGTGCACCCCCTGGGAAAGGACCATGACCCTCACACTGAGCTCTCTCCTGGAGGGTGCCATGGGGACGCTGCACCCCACAACCCTGCGTCCAGTTGCAGAGCTGCTGTGGAACCAGCTGTGCTCCCGCAACACCCACATGGCTGACCCGCGCTCTGTCCCGCGCCTGGCCCGTGTTTGCAGATCCATCTGGGAGAAGATGACCTGCTCCTTTGGCTGATGCGTGCCTCTGCATCTCGCTTGGGCCTCCCATTTGCAGGCAGTGGCATGAGCTGGGACTTTTAACACCCAGCCGGGATTGGCAGGCACAGTTAAAGCTCCCTCTGCTTTGTACTCGTGGTTGCTGGGGCAGGGTGCCCTGGACGATGGAGACCACCCGGTGCACTAGCAGCTCACAGGCAAGATCAGCGAGAGCTGTTTGGAGCCGGGCATCTTAGAGCACTTCTGTGCCCAAGGAGAAGTGCTGAGCAGGAGAGACCTCCGCCTTCCATACCTGGCGTGTCTGCAGCTGGGTGGCAGATGTATATTGCCAAATAGAAAAGGCTTTCGTTAAATAGAGTCCAGCTCTGCCATCAATTACACGAAGCCTGGAGAGCGAGCGAAGATCTATCAGCACCAGCAGAGCCGTATGCTCGGGAGCAGGTGCAGAGTTCAGCGGCAGCAGCTGGAGCAGGGCTGGCTCTCCCTTTTTTGCGCATCGTGGTGTGCTGGGCCAGGCAATGCACATCCCCACAGTCTGCTGCTTCTGGCTCTGCAGGCCTTGCAGGAATCACCCCGAGATGCCCCAGGAACCAGCCAAAACCACGGATAAAACTGCCAGGGGAGGGGAGGATGCTGCTGCAGGTCCAGCCCAGCACACAGGGAGTGTGTCCTGGCTGCCCTTTCCCCGCTGCTGGCTCTGCCGCCTGGAGCAGAGGTGCCCGCTCCCTTCAGAGCCAGCCCTGCTGCCTGCTCTTGCCTGCTGGGCTCATGCTCACACC
>NW_010557234.1:0-223 GCF_000687285.1 Phaethon lepturus | reverse complement strand
GCTGCCTGACACACGCACGGTGCTCCCAGCCACGCCCGCGCGTGTGCACGCACACATGCACACGCTCTCGCGCGCACGCACGCAGGCTGCGTCGGCCTCTTGCACACCCGTCTGCAGTAGACCGCGTCCTTGCTCACACGCACGCCCAGGCCACGCGTGCACACGGGCTGACACGCACAAACACACGCACTTGCAGACACCCATCTGTGTGCAAACACTGCCA
>NW_010557233.1:24289-34165 GCF_000687285.1 Phaethon lepturus | reverse complement strand
ACCAAAACCTTGTCACGCAAACCCAATACAAGTATTCATGAAAACTTTTTTACTTTCCATCCCTTCATTAAAGTGCTTTACTATAACCCAGGTCACAGAGGACTAGTATGTAATCAGGAGGCAGCTATACAATTTTGGACTGCTATCCTTCGGGAAGCGGCAAAGTGGTTAAGTGAGAGATAGGCCAACACAGTGGCACAGACTTCCCCGCATGTGTGTTGGCATGGAAATTTTATACAGAAAGGCTTATTTTCTAGAGTGCATGTTAGTTGCCAAAAGCTCCGTTAAAAGAATGCTT
Organism: Phaethon lepturus; assembly: GCF_000687285.1. NCBI lineage: Eukaryota > Metazoa > Chordata > Aves > Phaethontiformes > Phaethontidae > Phaethon > Phaethon lepturus. The sequence goes on along the minus strand of NW_010557233.1, from coordinate 33,867 downwards.
CACTGAAGAAACTGGGTTTAAAACATGTGTGTGATTTGTCAAAATTACAAACTTTGGGGCTGATATTCAGCTGACTCTGTGTAGCTGTCTACTGTAGATGGCTATATTTGATCTAGTTGCTCCTGGCTCCCTTTGCAGCCAATAAAGAGAAATAGGCACTTTTAGATCATGACTCATCCACACTTAAAGTAGATGCCATTTATACCCTAATACAGAAATGCCCGTAATGCGCTATAAGAAGAGTTGAGTTTGACTGTCTGAGATGATTCCCAACCTGAGGCACTGTTGTTCCAGCATGGCTGTTCCCACAATACAGTCACAAACAGGAGATGCGTAATTTAACAGGGAAAATGTGTGATTGATACTTTCTCTATTAGTGCTGCAAAGCTAATAGATGTTAGGAAGCATGTGTCATTTGTTAAAGGAGGTCAGTTAATAGCTAACCAGCAAGAAACAAATAACCAAGGAAATATCTGTAAGGGTAGAGTGAATATATAATTTGACAGAAACCATGCTGGGTAATGTGCATTATTTTTACATGACAGCCCACTGCAACACAGTGATACTAATACAGCTGAATTTCCCTTAATTTGAGCTTTATTCTGCTCTTATAGTACTCGTACACACCCATGTAACTGCATGGGTTTCAATGAAATTACTCCCGGTTTAGGTGGTGTACATGACAGTGGCATTAGTCTTCCATTGCAATTTGCTTCTGTTCAGTCTATTTGTTCTTAATAAAAAAGATTTCCTGTCAGTTCCTGCAAGGCAGTTTTGTACTATGTTTTGCAAAGTGATTCCTGCATTAGTGTTTCCAGTGAGATGTCACTAATACTTTGTTTTATTACTGAAAATCTACATTCCCCTTTTGATCGCCTAAGTAACTTCTTCTAAAATTTAAAAATCCTATGCTTTTGCTCTTGAATCTGTATCTTCATCTACTTTTCTTCTCTGCTGTTCTCCAGGCTGTGCTCTGTAGATTGACATGACTGACTTAGATGCCTTGATACTGTGGAGACTCAGATATTATGGTAATGAGCATGACAGGTACATTAGACTCCAAGAAAGGTTTCAGGGTCATCACAGGTAATTACCTTAACATGAGCTGTCTGCAGTGCTGTGGCTAAAAGGCATAATGTGAACTTCAGAATTACATTAAGGGCAAGATATATCAAGCAGAGGTAGGAAAATAATCTGAGGTTTGTGTGTGTGTGCATCTTCACCTGAAGCATTGCTGGGGACAGATCACCAGCACAGCTCTGTCAGTGCTCTAGGGAGTTGTAGGGAATCCATGTCCTTAGATGTGCTGCAGATGTAAAGCAATCACGCATTCATGATGGAGGTGATTGTCAGAGTTTGGAAGAACGCTTTCCCTTGGATTTAACAGATTGCTTTGGACTGTGGCTTGAAAGTTGTTTTTTTTCTTAATTTGGCTTTTGCAGTGTGAGGTAAGGGATATTCAGTCATATTTAGTCTACTCAGTGTCCTGACTCTAAACAGCTCTCAGACTCTGCTGGCACATGGCTCTTTCCCTCTCCCCATATTCTTACTTGCAGGACTGAGGGGCTGGGACCTTACAATCCATATGAAGTGTCCGGATAAAGATGAGTTTCAAGTGATAATAGGCAGTCAGCCTAGATGGCCTCATTGTTTCTTTTCTTCTTCATAGATGTGTCCATGCTGGAGGCTGGTGTGCTCTGCATTGTGTCCCATAGCCTTAGTCCTCACACGGTAGTTACCAGCGTACACATTTTCCTCCGTTTTCTTTGGAAGCAAACCTGTTGGGTAGGCAGAAGGGCATCCCGTGCATTTTGACAGATTGTCTGTGTAAGCAGCCTGTGAAGAAAAGCTGTGCAGCAGAGACTCAGCTTGTTTCTAGGGAAGATTTACATTTAACCTGCTACCTGTAGTCTATAAACTTGAGTAACTCCTAGGAGAGGATCCATAAGAGCCTGACCTTCTGTTTGTGTAAGAGTATGAGAAGTAAAATGATGTCCCCATGTAGTCCAACAGAAAATTCTTTACTTTATGCCACTAATATATGTGCTCACCAAAAGGTCTAATATCATGCCTGTAATTCTGAATACAGGCAGCACCAGAAGGAGCTTAGGAGTTCAGGAAACTGTGTCTGAATTTATGCTGCAATGTTGGATGATTCACATTCATTCAACTATGCTCTGGCTAAACACTTGGCTGGAAAACAGTTTTGCACTCTTGTTGTCTTTAATTAAATGCTTAGTATTTGCCCCTTTAGTACAAGAGAGGATGAATGTGGTATTAATTTTGCAGAACAGAGCACTGATTTAATGATACCCATGAAATCAATCAAAAACTTTCCCAAAGTTTCCCAAGATTGCCAATCAGGGACAGAGAGAAACAGAAGCAACATTCCTAGTCACTGGTGTAAAAGCTTTTGGAAATTGTATGATATTTCTTTGAATTTATGTCTGAACTTCCTTAGAAGTAGTTTAATGACAGAGGAAAATATTTATATTAAGCTTGCAAATATGGGCTAGAGAGGGAATGTGCCTAGTATGTGACCTCAAAGATTAACACTATAGCATTATCATGAGATCACAGAGTAGGAAAAAATCAGATAAATGTTTTAAACGGCAAGTCATGTCAGACTAACACCAAGGACTTTACCAAATGAAACTTTCTGTTAACAAACTGACATTATTGTATTTAAAGGTTAGCTGACAAAAGGGTATGACTCTCACAGGCTCTGAGCTGTACCTCCCTGGGGAGACACTGACCTTTTCCAGGGGAGGAGCTATCAAGGCTGATAAAAGTCAGTCATTTCCAAAAGAAATATAAGAATAATTATGCACTGAACTAGGAGTGGACTTCTAATAGCTGCATATTTATTCTAGGGCAGAAAGGATGCTACAGACTCCATCGATTCACTTCTTCTGTATGTTTTCCACGGTGGCTGCATGCTGATGGGTGCACTGATGGTGTGGAAGCCCTTGCTGGAGCTCAGATGAGAAATGCTCTTGCCACAGAAGCTGGGCAATAAGCCCTTTCCAGGTGACATTGACATTTCAGGGATTTTTGAAGATGACTTTATCCCCATCTGGTTACAATGGATTTTCTTGCAGCTTGCTTGACTTCAGTAAATTAAACCAATTTTGCATCAGCTGAGAGCTGAGACTCATTGCCTTGAAATAACATTAAGATGAAATTCTCTTTTGCAGCCTCCATTTGGGCAGATCTGTTAAGAAGAGTGTTAGCTGAATGACTGCAAGGTCCTTGCACCAAACAAACAGTTTCTTGGATGCCACACTAACCCTGACACAGCTAAAGGCAGATACGATGAACACCCACAGAGAACTGCCCGAGATCCATCTCGCAATGTTCAAACATTCCCATACCTAGATCACGGCGATCCCAAGTACAGAGCAACTCCATCTGACAAAAGGGCAATACACAGAGCAGAAACCAAAGAAGGGATCAGGTCACATACGCCGTTCATTACAAATATACCCTCCCTTCGGAAGTGCATCTGTGGTGTGCCAGCTATGTGTTAGATTTCCCAATTGTCAGAGGTGATACTTGCACAAAGCGTCAATGAATATCCCATCTATCAGAGGTCAGTGAGTGCTGTGACAATGCATTTGCTTTTGAAAACCAAGTTCAGTCTAATTATATTCAAAATAAGATATGGAAGAGTTATAAGAGTTATAAAAAAATGTTTTAAAACAAATTTTTTAAAAGTGTGAAGTTATTTGTATTTTCTCAATGCTTTTCTAGCAAGGGCGCTGCTGTATAGCATTACAGAGCATGCTGGGCTACACTGCATCATCATTATGGAAAAACTCCCATCATTCTCAGGGTATGTACTCTAGTCCAGCTGTAAATTATTGGATTTGACACTGGAATCACTTGTGGGAAATTCTGTAACCTGAACTATGCAGGAAGGCATAAATGATGATCATAATCTTTTTTTGGCCTTCAAATTTATGAATCTATGTTCACTGCGGATGGCTTTTTCCCTGCCAGGGATACATCTTTTACTTTGAGTCTGTAATTCTGCAGGGGAAAGCAGAACTGCAGTGAGATTTTATCCTGCTTTCTACCTACTGAAGTCCAATTCTTCCTGCAGTTAAATGCAAACAGAGTTGAAATCTACTGAGCTACCTATGAGACAAAATTGTCCCAGTGGTAATAAAATGAGGTCCTCTGTGTTTAAAAGAGCCCGTAGTTTGACCATTTCAATTATCAAATTAGGATGTACACTGAGACACAGAAGCTCGAGAGGAGTTCCCCATGTATAGCTACCAGAAACTCGTCACCGATATTCGTTTTGCTGCAGAGACTATAAGAGAGACCTTCAATTTCCTGCATGAGCAACTGGTGAGGTTCTGTTCTGTCTGATAAATGGCACTGCCTGTGTTTAGGGACTCTGGTTGAGACAGTTTGGCATTTAGACTCATGGAACAACTTTGGTGACAAATGCATGGCTGGAGGCCCTTGTGTTAGTCTGGAGTCACTGAGCAACTGAGCAGCGTTAACAGTCACTGAGAAAGCAACTGCACTCTGGCGTCCTTACCTGAGCCAGATGTATCTCTCTGACGGGGGACGATTGCTGGCAATTTCACTGTAGTGTTGTCAGCTATATGTCGAAGCCTATTGCCTCCCTGAGTCTGCTGATCATCCTATTACGAACGCCGTGGCATTATCCATGAGTGCTGTTTCCTGATGCCTCCTCTGCTGAAACCACCATCTTAGCTCATCCATCACAGCACTCATCTAGTCGAGATTCACTTTGCTGACCCAAGCATATTTAAACTAATTCTTGCTGCTCTCATGCTATACTAGGAACACAGGCTGTGTCATCCACCTCATGAGTCATTCCCAGCGACTTCGCACGCAATTCAGGAATCTGCTGCAAATTACTCAAGGGTCTTCTAGATGTGATCTTCTAGATGTCAGTAAAGCAAACCATCTGAAACTCCTACCAAATTCAAAGGGAGTGAAAGGGTCCAGCAGCTACTAAAAATTACAGCTTTTGATTTTAAAGGCAGACTCACTTCCTAGTTCTATTTCTCCACTGTCTTCATCCTTTTTCCTATCATAAGTCATCTTCTCTGGCTAATCCCATTTCCCTAATTCTTGAGCAGGACCCTTGCTCTGTGACATGCTTATCGCATGAGAGAGGCCTCCTTGTTCTTTAATCTCATGGTTTTGTTACAAATATTCTACTTCAGTGTGACTTTTCTATTTGAGTTTGTAACCGCACTGTGCACACTCTAGAACATTTTGGACATCCTGTTTGTGTCAATGACAATATTCATCTGAAAATTATGTTAAATAAGGGTCCTACTATGCAAAGAAAAAAATCTACTTATAAAAACTGTCACAAAACATTTGCATGTGGTACAGACTACAGGCATACCTTGGTGCACTTGCACAGCACATTCCATGTTAAGTGGTCTGTCATCCCCTCGGCTGCTAATAGAGTGCTGTCTGCAAGTGAGGCTGCATTTATTCTCCTCATTGGTAAACGAAGGGGGTTTTATGTAAAGGTATCTGCAACATCATTATTCAGTGTTGCTTGCTGCATAACATTGGTTGCATGACTCTTCTCAATATCTGCCTGGAGTTCTCACGTTCACAACAATTCCCACCTTTCTGGTGAACAATAGAAGATCAATTTACTGTCATTGTTCTTCCTCTTATACTCACCTGCTTAGAAACAAATCCACCTGGATGTGTTACTGCAGGTCCTTCTTTTTGCAGAATATTAGTGAAGCACAGTTCTCTTCCAAACCTGCGTGACTTCAGGTGAGGCAAACGGAGGAGAGAACTGCAGGCAAAAATAAGCGTGTGGGCCTGTGTCACTAAAGTGAATACAAGTTTTACCGTTTATTTCAGTAAATACAAAAACTCACTCCTAGATTCTTTTTACATCTTTTAACGGAACTGACTCATCTCTCTCCTTTTATGCATTGCAGCTGTATCAATGGTGCTTCAAAAGTCATGATTAGTTTTAAACAAATAATATATAAATGTTGCTCAAAAAATCTGTATGCTTCATATATGGTAACTGGGAATTACTACTAATGTTGATGTCTTCACAATCCGTGGCAAAACCCTAATGTGTATATAACTACTTTCAAATATAGAAGCACAAAATAAGTCCATCATCCATACATTCTTTTCAGCAATCTGGGAAGCCTGTATGAAACTGCATATTTAAAAATTCATAACTTTTCAAGTTATTGCTGTCTTTTTTTTTCATGTATCTCCATAAAAGCTCCAGAAAAGCCAAGTCTTAAATTTTATGTTTAAGCTTTTTTCCTTACTGTGGAGACCATTCTACTAAATTACATCAGCAAGCTGTGCCTACATATTCAAAATGTTTACAGTAAGCTCAACCAATTTTGCTTAAGAGTCTAGAAACACTTCTCTTTAGGTTGAGAGCAAATTAGGGCACAATTTCAGAAAATGAGATTTTCAACATACAGTTGTGAGCACTTAAAAATATGGATGATTCACAAAACAAAAGACCTTTCATACTTAGCTACAACCATTGCTATTACTTTCTTTAGAAATCTATATTCATTTTCTCTAGCTGTTGAAAACATAAAGCTATATGTGTAGAAAGAATTCCTCGTGCCTAGGAAAGGAGATCTTTTCAGCTGAGTTCCCAATTGGCTTCATTTGTGCAACCTGAATATTTTGACAAGGGCATGTGTTCTTTCTGTTCTGTTCTACTCGATTCTGTTCTACTCTACCCTGCCTTGCTCTACTATGCTCTATCCCCACCATCATCATTCATGAATGCTTTAATCTGGAAATAATTAAATGCAAAAATAAAAAAACAAAGAATCTTTTTTTCCCGCCCTGTTTCCTCTGCTAGACTGTTGAGCTTGGTTTTGTCTTGAACAGATGGCTCCAGAATAACTGGAAATTGTTCAGTGGCCACAATTTAGACATTTAAAATGTAAATGTTATTGCAGATCATTTGGGAATTTTGGGTTCTCCTATGCTGGAAAACAGGCATTAATCAATTTTATTGGTATAAGAATATCAGAATTCAATTAAATTTCATACTTTGGTGTCCATTTGGACTGTTAGTTGAGCAAATCAGTTTGGTGAGGAATGGATCCATTTAGACTAGGATCCTTCGCTGATACAAGTTCTCTCCTTATCAGGTTCTTTGAAAGAGCAAGGAGATGTATCAGTAACACTTTTCCTCTTTCTGATTAGCCACTGTAAATTACCACTATTGCAGAGAGGCAGCTCTTGTCATGCTCAGCAAAAATATATTAGCTGTTCCTAAGTCTGAGAGATGATAATGTATATAAAGGTGGGGCTCATCCAGATCATACACTTCTCCCAAATTTGATTAAGTTGGCACAGAGCTCTTCTTTGAACACATAAGTCTTTAATTAGTTCAGGTACTGGGCTGCAGTTGAATGATGTTGCTTATTATAGCATGCAGTGTTTTCTTGCAAGGTTGTATTGGTTTTACAATTCAAGCAAGGGCAGGTGGAGGATTGCTTTAGACTACTTGAGGTTAGGAACACACTAATTTGCATAGCGTCGGGGCTGTTGGAAGCCTTTGGGAAGTGAAAGCAATTTTCTTTTATTTACTCTCAGTTCTAGAGTTCCTTCTGCCACTTATTCTCACTGGGTCATCCTTTCCCTTTTCTAATGTTTATGTCAGGATGTTGCGCCAGAACTACACAGATAGATTTCACTTGGGTTCTTGAAAGGACAGCATCAGTTTTGCAAATTCAAAATTTTGCCTGTTCTTCTGTCAGAAAGCAGTTGACAAGTCTCCTTCTTCTGTTTCTTCAGAAGAAGAAAAATGAAATTTTCTTTTTATTTTCTGCCAGAGTTTTCTATCTATTCTTGTCCTTGTCTCTTTTTGCCTCACTATTTTTCCCATTTACCACTCTTACCCCATCCAACATAAACAACCTGCCCCTGGTTACTTTTTCCCCATTGATCCCACTTTTGCTGCATCTGTACCCATATTTAGTATTTTTGATAGTTACCCAGGAAACTAGGTCGCAACCTTACATAGTATTGCTATGTTTCTTCGGCACTGGTGGCCTTGCAAATCTCTGCTTTGTACAGGTCCCCTGTATTCCCCCAACAATTATCTGTGAAGTATGTCTGTGTCTCACGTACCTCCTCCTTATACTTTTGTAAAATTTAGCTATTCTTCACAGTGCTGTTACTTTTGTCAGCTTCTCACGTTGTTATTTGTTAAACACAGTATTTTTCTCATGTCTTGTCCATCAGTTTCTCATGTTCTGCCCAGCATTTTCTCATGTCCCGTTCAGTTAGCTTAACCACCAGGCCAGTATGACTTCTCACCATTGCCAGCACCAACACAACCCTCCAGAGTCGAAACAGCATGTGTGTAGTGGGGCATTTCCACTCTGTAACACTCCTGTTAGAGTACCAGTGCATGCCAGACCTGTCTGCTCCTCTGGCTTCACTTCATGCAACCTCTGCTCTGCTCCCATGAACTGAACACCCACTAGTTGAATATTGCTCACTTTTGTTTGAAAATATTCTTGTTTGTGTGCTCTGAGAGCCTGTGGAAGCAAACCCAAGCAGAGTAAATGAGGGTGGTGAAATTAGGTACAGAAGTGCACTCCTGATCCAAACTAAATGCTAATGCAAACACACTAGCATCATAATAACAAGCTTAATAACCTATCTCTGCCCCTGGTCTTTCTTGAATAGGGGCAAAAACAACTACAGATAGAATTTCACTTATTGTCTTACCTTACAATGGCATCAGGGAATTATTATTTTTTCCCCAAGAGACAACATGTATGTCCCAGGACTGGGACCCCTCCTGTGGCCGCATAGCACAGCGTTCCCAAGATTAGTTGGACTGGCCAGCTCCTTCTCTTCATGAGAGATGAGCCTAATTAGACACAACTGAGTACCCATGTCAAATGTTAAGACCTAAAAATGGAGAGGTGAGGCTGTACAGATGATTATGTTGGTCTACAAAAGGAAGCTGTACAGACAGTGGTATAATTAACATATCTGAGTAAGTGCCTAGAGGAACTAGGAGCAACAGGTTACCCATAACTAAACTTGGGTGCTTAGGCTCGTGGTTTTATAAGCTGTGTGTGTAGTGATCAGAATAGATATATGCCAGAAACCTTAGGGCATGGCAAGGGCATGGGAGAGCTACGCAGCCAAGACGCTGGTGTGGAAAACTCTGCCATAGCAGGTATCTTGCACGCAACAGGAGCCAGTATTCTGTGTACTAGGGCTTTCCACAGCCTCTGAGTTGAGTTCCTCTAGCTGTTGGGGCAACAATGTGCCAGTGTGAGGCTTTTTGCTAGACTTCCTAAATGAAAGAAAATCAAATGGCAGTTCTGGGTGTAACTTATGAACTAAGAGGACAGAATCCTTGTCTGATGGGGAAAAGAAGAGGGAATAGGGGTAGGAGAACCAGTTTTTATCTCCTACAAAGTTGGTGTTCTTTATCTCATTCTCTAATAATTTACATTGCAAATTTATGTTTATTGTCCCTCAATGCATTGTACTGTATGTTGTATTTTTGAATTTCATCCCGTTTCTACTATTCATGAGCC
>NW_010557233.1:0-24258 GCF_000687285.1 Phaethon lepturus | reverse complement strand
TTTCCCTATGATATCCCAGTCCTTCTCTGTGCTGACCATGTCCCATTTCAGCAGAATGCAACTATCTTTAGTACTTACGTTGCTGAAAAATATTTTAAAAGATCAATAGTAGAGAGTGGTAGCTTTTATCCAGATTGTTATTTCCCCCTCAAACATGAGCAGGTGTCATTTTCCATAAGTCATTTCCTTTTCCCATCAGAATTCATTTACTAATTCCCACGCAGTCAGGCTTTACAAACCGTTGTTCATAAAACACCATATTTGAAGACCAGATAGGAAAAATTCTACTATATTTAAATTTTCCTATAAAAATAGTTTCTTACTGAGTTATCAGGCAAGCCTTGGACAATCTGTTTGGTTTACGCAGATTATGTTTTATCCAATTTTTTATTTATGTACATGTTTTCAATTTTTTTTCCCAAAATTTTTTTCTAAAGTCTTGCATAATATTAAGGTCAGAAAAATGGATTCTGTAGTTATTGATATCTATTTTTCCTGTGGCATATGGTTTCCAATTTTGTTATTAATAAAGATGCACTTCTGACATTTACATTTTCTCAAAAATATTTTATGCTTTATAATTAATTTTTCCAGATTTTTATTTATTTATTTATTGTGCAGTAGAGACTTCCCAGTCCTCCTAAAATGTTAAACCTTTTTATTTCTACCTCAGATGAAAAATTTGCCATCCTGCTCTTAGTTTTTCAATGACTTTTTCAGCATTTATTTGATATATCAGTTCTAGTTCAATATTATATTAAAAATATACTTATTTTTCTTTTATTACACCCTATTTCTTTTTTCCTATGTGTCTTTATATGGATAAAATCCATTCTGGCTTTTTTATTAGTTCTTATTTCCCATAATCCTTTTCAAGATTTCCCTGGGCATTCCCTTTGACAAATCTCACTTTATCACAGTATCACTTTATTTCTTACACCTTAAATATAGAATCACAGCACTGAAAGGGACCTCAAAAGGTCATTTAGTTCATCTTCCTGTCCCAAACCAAGACCACTGAGACATGGTTGTCTAACCTGTTCTTAAAGATCTCCAGTTACAAAGATTATCCTACTGTCTCACGTCCAGTATTTCCCTATCATTTCTATGAAAACACTTTCTGCTGTTTAATTTTAATGTTTTTTATTTGAATTTGAGATGATTACTGCTTGCATTTTTCATCAATAAGATGAATAATAGATTGTTTCCGTCCTCTTTGCAGCAATCTTTTGCAATTTTGAGTGCTTAATTGAGGTGCCTCTCAGCTGCTTCTTCTTCTGGCCAGCCAGTCCTATTTTTTCTCCCAGGGTGAACCTGTGTGCATGGTTTCATCAGATTCATCTCATTACCCTTCTCCAGACTCTGTCCAACTTATTCTTACCATGCTTGAGACCAAGAACATCCATCAGCTGAGGCTTCTGGGGTGTTGCTTCAACTACTTTGGAAAGTGTATTCCTGCTTGTACGGTCCTAGATGGTATTTGTCTTTTTTTGCAACAACAACTCTTGATTGATTCAGGTTCAATTTGTAATCCTCTCTAAGGTCTGCCCCTGCAGAACTACCCCTTAATCAGTTGTCCCCTTTGTAGCTGATTACTCCTGCCCTATATTCAATATCTTGCGCTTCCCGTTTTGTAGGACAGCCTTATCCTTTCCTTACACTATCTTCTTCAGGTAATATCCTGACTTATTAAGTCTGTTTGAATTCTAGGTGAATGTACTTGCAGTTCCATCCAGGATGGTGTCATTAGCCAATGAAAGAAATATGCTTAATTCCATCATTGAAGTAATTCTAGAAAACATCGATTAGTTTCAATCCACAATAGACTTTTTCAGAACTCCATGCAATAAACCCTCTCATTTTCCCAATGAAACTTTGATAACTATTCTGTCAATCATTTGTTTCAATAAAACATTTTTCTATTTTTGTAGGCTTTGTTAGATGTGGAATCCTTTCCGACAGAATTATTCTGTTGGGTAGTCTTAGAACTTTTAACTTCAAGCGATTCCAGGCTGAATGATCTGAATTCCTTCTTTCTTTTGGTTATGTTTTTTCTTTTCTTTTTTTTTCATTTCTTTGACTTTGACATCAAACCTTTTTCTATGGAACTAGAATTGCTTACACTTCTAGTCTGTTTTTCACTACAGAATGAGCCATGAGTCTTTTTTCACAGCATCACAGGATCCATTAATTCAAATAAAACATAGAGAAGAGTCATACCTGGGAGAACCCCACAAAAAGGGTAAACACCAGCTTAAAGATGAGAGCACACAGCAGTAGAAGCAAAGCATATAGGCCATTCATTGCTTGACACACTTTTTAAAATAAGTTGATTATTGTTGTGTGTGCAAAATTATATTTGCAAGAATTACTTGCTGTCATCTGCATCCTGTGAAGACTATTTTTTGCATTTTATTTGATGTTAACTAACTAACAGCATTGATGATTTCTAGAAAATGTAGTGATGAATGGAAAATACAATATCTTTTACTACCAATTTTTTTAAAGACCTTGGTCATCCATGCATTTATTTACTAGTCTCCTTCCTTTTGCTTAGCCTGATGTTTTTGAAGTGATTGACTTTCAGCTATAGGCTCATTTGTGTAGCAATTTTCTTGCAGGGAAATTTACTGTGGCTTTAAAGCACAATATGGTGGCAGAACTGTTCAAAGTCACAGGTGACCTATTGATGCTGAAGTCAAGTTTAAGCATTGTGCTTATGTCCCTGGACCTTTGCACCCCTTCGGAGGGTCTGCATTCTGTTTTTTAACCAGCTTTTTTAGAAGCTTTTTTTTTTTTAAAAAAAACACCCTCCTGAATCAAGTCTTTTTGAGGGTCAAGAAGAGTGTCACAAAAAAGATCAGAGGGTTGGAACACCTCTCCTATGAGAACAGGCTGAGAGAGTTGGGGTTGTTCAGCCTGGAGAAGAGAAGGCTCCGGGGAGACCTTATTGCAGCCTTCCAGTACTCAAAGGGGGCTGATAAGAAAGATGGGGACAGACTTTTTAGCAGGGGCTGTAGTGCTAGGACAAGGAGTAATGGTTTTGAACTAAAAGAGGGCAGATTTAGACTAGATAGAAGGAAGAAATTTTTGGCATTGTGAGTGGTGAAGCACTGGCACAGGTTGCCCAGCGAAGTGGTAGGTACCACATCCCTGGAAGCATTCCAGGTCAGGTTGGACGGGGCTCTGAGCAACCTGATCTAGTTGCAGATGTCCCTGCTCATTGCAGGGGGGTTGGACTAGATGGCCTTTAAAAGTCCTTTCCAACCCTAGGATCCTATGATTCTATATATTACAGGAAATTTATATTTGCAGACATCCAACCAAATGCAATAACCTTTATAGCTATGCTTTAGTAAACAACTGCACTCCAGAGAAGGTTACTTTGACTCTCAAGTCCAATACACTTCTTTTTCCAATGTATCCCTTTATTTTTACAGTGCAACACATTTTCAGTTAATTCAGATGATGTAAAGATTTGGTATTAACTAACTCTTCTTCTGCACCACTCCAACTGGATTTGCACAGTTCATTCAAGGTTGGCCATATCACAGAAATCACAGAAACATATGACCAGCTCTGAATTAATCTGTAATAACACTTTATTGAATTTTACATGATACCTACTAGGAAATATTTTTGCATTCGAATTTAGAATGAATGCTACAACATCACTCTTACAACCCAAAATTATGACATTTAGATTTAATGGTTCCTCTTTGCTCCATTATTAATTCAATCTTTTCCAGCTCAGCTGTATTCACAGGCTGAGATTTGAACACTTCATGGTTTCAGACTTACCAGATTTGTCTACTGAGTTCTAGTATTTAATAAACTCACAGATTATTTTGTTCAAGTTTCTCTTGATTCAATTTTTTGAATAATTTTGTTGTTAGTTTTCAAGCTAAAGTGAAAATCCACATCAGTATTTCTTGTCCCACTTATCTTTTATGATATTGTAATATTTTAAAAATTATTTTGACAGCTATCACGCTCCCAATTGATTTCAAGGGACCTTTTGACTTTTGTTCCATCGTATATTTTAATTTTTTGCACTTTCTTTCCAGAAAATGCTGCAAATCCTGATGTTTAACCAACAAAGGATAGGGGAGTTATTAATTTTAAGCAAATCACAAATAATTGTTTCTGGAGAAAGAAGAAATTTAGTATTTTACAGAATAAAACAAACCTAAAACCTATTCACTTTATGAATTTTGCCTTGCTTTAGTCCACACATTTATTTTAATTTCTCTGAAATGTATTTTTGGGATACACTCACAGATTCATAACTTTCATGTATAGATTACACCATAATGATCATGTAGTCTGATTTCTTCTGTAACCTACAAGGCATAAAATTTCTCCTAGGAATTCTTATCAGAAGGCAAGTAACTTGTGATTGAAGGGCACTATACATATATCTGTCAACCAGCTGATTTTATCAGTACAATAGATTTTCTTTGGGACCCTGGAGAAAGTGTTTAAAGGCAATTTGACCCTAATACACATCTAAGCCTTTGAAAAGATCATCCTTCCACCCTCCCAGTGTATGAGATGACAGGCAAAATTTCTTCAGGTTAAGTCATAGCAAAGAAACAGGCATATAAAAGCATATATTAAAGGCATATGAAGTAAACATATTTTCCCTGAAGGTTGTATATTGTTTTGTTGTTAAAGTTTGTTGGGATTTTGAATGCCATTATATAGATTGAAAAGACTGAATTACATTGTCTGATGAAAGTCATAGAAAATGCTAGCTCAAAATAATGAGTATACAGCAAATGGTGGTATAAACCCTGAAGGAAAAAGTCTTTTTTTCTTTATAATATAATGGAAGCCACTTCTATGATATCTATTAAATACAAAAATCCATCAGATGTTCACAAATCTAATTTAAAATGGCAAAATGGAAATATCTGTAAATATCTTTTTCACACAATCACAAGGTTTCTTTTGCTGTTGACTGACGTGTATGAATTAATATAAAATGCTTTTTTTTCCTATTTTAAATTTAGAAGACTATAAAAAATTAACCTAAATTATTAAATAGAATCATGTTATTTTTCATGCATATGCAATATTATTTCTAAGTATTCTGTATTGCCAGGGTGAAGCTAATTTCTCTCTGGTCCATGGAGTTGGCTTTATTTGTCTGGGGTGGGTGGGTTGGTGGTTTTCACCATTTGTGTACTTCAACAGTAGTCCCAACACTGCTTAATATACTAGCCTCAAAATCTGTTCTCTTCCTCTAACTCTGAGTGCCTTGTAGATGTTACTTTTGTGGAAGAGAGTGTCTCTGACTGAAGAGTGCTTTGTGTTCAATTTAAGTCCACCTCTGAGAATCTCTTTAATGCTGAACTGACTATAACAATTTATTCTGTTGATGACATGATAGTGTTTCTGCTCCACTTTGAACTTGAATCTCTCCTAATTTTTTTAAGAAGATGAGAATCCCATGATTAGTAGCAGTAAATAATTGCACATGATCTTTCCCTGGGCATCTCTAATCATTGGAAAGTGAGGGAAAGCCTTCCTTCAACACAAGGGATGACAATACGACTGAATCTATAAGCTGTCCCTTCACTTATCAGGAGATCATAATATCATAATATACCTCACTGGAGGTTATTCTGGACAGAACTAATTCAGTTTAAGAATGTAAATATTCTCATCCTCTTACCCTTAATTTTCTAATTAGTAAATCATATTCCTTTTAGTATGAGGCACTGTATGTTCAAATACAAGGAACCACTATCCTCAGAGCGATTTGAGAACTTTTAATTCCCTGTGAAAAATCCAAGGGAACACTGATCTGCAAATCAACTGTTGGCAAAACTCTCAACTCATGAATGACATTGTCCACAGAAACTTTGCAACTTGATCTGCTTCTTTCCTCCTTTAGATTTCTGTCTTTATTTTTAAAGCTCACTAGACTTGAGGAATTTAAAATGGTGACTAATAGGCAGACTTTTCTAACCCACTCTGAATCTAAATCCCTCATATTGCTTTTAAGACATTATTGAGACGAGAAGCAATAGCAACAGGCAATTGTACATTAGCACCAATTCATACTGGCAGGATGTAGGATGCTGTATTTGCAAGCGAAGGATAATAAGGTGATACCGTCCTCTGTGGTCAAGTCTGGCCCCTGCTATAGAGGGTGGGTTGACATGCTTGTTAAGACAAAATAAGCAGTTATAGGTAAAGCTTTTGTTTTGCTTTGTTTTGGGTTTTTTTTCTTTTTTTTTATTATTGTTACCTTGTAGGATGTAGTGTGCAAGAGGTTTTTCTAGGGTTTTTTTGAGCGATGCCATGTGTTAATGAAGGGTGAGGTAGTTCAAGCTGCCTGTCTCCTGAAAGGGCTTGACTGTGGCACTATAATGAACAATTTCTTGATGTTGGGTATGTCTAATTTTAAGGATCTTTATTAAATATTTGTTTGCATCAGAGTTACAAAAGTGATGAGAAATCTACATTGTTTGTGAGGAAGATACTGATGGACAGATGCTTTACTTACCATGCCATAAGAGAAACAAAATCGTTTTCTAAGCATGGAACTCAAACATATCACCTGTGCTGTAGGTCATCTGTAAACCAAAACATTTTCAGATGGTAAGACCAGCAATGGAGATGCCAAGAGAATTCATAGAAATCCATGACAAGAACCAGCAAACCTACTAAAATTGTAATTGTTGAAAGATTTTTTGGTAGTTGAACAGTTTTATTCTGGCCATCTGGAAACAATCTGCTTCTTTCAATATTTAGACATCAAATAAACTTTTGTCTTCCGAACATTATAAAAAGGAATGTGAGGCAAAAATAATAGTCTCACCATTACTAATGATGGCATTTGATAAGGAGACTCATTACTATTCAGAGCAGTAATTGAAGTAATATTAGAACTATCAAAACCAAATTCATAAAGGGATTAGTTTTGTTTGGTCTAAGAGAGAGAGATATAAAGGGGAAATAATAATAATGGTATTGTGATTTGTCAAAGGTTATAATAGAGGAGCATAAGCTATTTTTCCACATGCCTAAAGTAAGCAGGAAAGTGAATTCACTTTTGGCACAGAAGAATTTAAATTAATTATTAGGAAACACTTTCTAATCATTGAGAAAATGATCTATTTAAAGTCATAGAAGGCTGCAAAATCTCTTTACAGGCTCTTGAAACATATCAAACAAGGACTCATTCATGAGCACCACAAGGTACTGGATTAGAACATCTCTAGTGGCTCCTTTTATATTTTCTGCCTAAACCTTTATTTCAAGATTTTCAAGAGTATTCCTTAGAAGAGTCTTTCCTTCATCATGAATGTAGCAGTTGTGATTGGTGAATACACTGTAGGCAAGTGAATTCTTTCAGGAATTTATCATTTTTCTGGTTGGCTGTTAGAAGATGTATGCATCCAGTATGCTCCAAACTGTCAAACATGAGGGGGCTGGCTGCTGTACTTTTCCTTTCCACAACTTGAAGAACAAAAACCTTCAGACTGTTCCTTACAGCAGTTTTCTAATTAGGACAGAGTATTACAGTGTTGTGAGAAGAACAACATTTAAGGGCACAGAGAGGAATGAGGTTCCTGTTCACAAGCGGTCAGTAAAATCTCTGTTTCGCACTTTTCCTTTCCCCTTGCCTATTTGTACTCTTTTTTAATGCACGTAAGAATGACTGACTATTTACATAGATAAATGATTTTTCTGCCATCCTTCTTCTCCCACATCTGCTTTTAAAAATATGAATTCCACACCTTAATTTTTCTTCTGAAGTTTTGAGCCTAGAAACCCAGGAGAATTTTGATTTTTTTTTCTCTTCATGAAAATATACATATGTAGTTCAAAGTTGGTGACCAAGATTCCCAGCAAAAGGCAAAATAAAACTGTCTTCTGTCTCAGCCATTCTAGCATAGTCAGGAGGTAATTAATATTGATAGAAAAAATGTCCTAAAATAGATGTATTTTTTGAATTACTGTATGTTAATAAGCCATGATGAGAGGATGAGAATCTCAAGTATTCTTCAAAAATCAATATGATAGGAAGCATTTGCCAGGAGAGGTTTTACAAAAAGATCCAAATGATCTGTAGTGTCACCTCATAAATGGGTTCATATTTTAGTGTAGCAATGTACTGCAACATTACTCCCAGAAAATGTCCCCTTCTAAATACCAAAACATTAGACCATTGAATCAAGAACTATTTTATGACTTGCATACAGTTTACTGCATATGCAAGCTACAATGAGAATAGCAGGAGGTTTTGTTGCGATTTATTTTTTAAGGAATTAATTGATACAGAATTACATCATATGGAAAATAGCAACAGACAGGTTTCTTTCTCTTTTTTCTTCTGGCTGTAGTCTACATTCTCTTTTTAAGATCTTGTGCTCTATTCTGGAAATGCATGCAGTAGAAATATAGGTAATTCCAATCTATGAGAAATGTATGCCTGCATATAACCCTCAAATAAGTTTTCATTCTTAGGCTATATTTATTTATTATTATTTTGTGATTACAGCAACTAGCATCTTAATTCTCTTGACATGTCCAAATTTTATTTTATCCAAAGCACCAAAAGTAGGTCTTGCTTTGTGAAGCTTTTCCATAGGCAAAGTTGGAGACACAGAGGAGTATTCACACTGTCAAAAGGAAGACACCCACCCAAGCAAATACACAAACCTATTAAACAGTAAGCCCTTGAGTCTACCATGCAGTGAATGTAGAGTCCTTGCACAGTGTCAGATCCATTGTACATTCTGACTTGTAGCAGAGGATTAGTGAGCCAGATGTTTCAAAAAAACACACTACACATGAGCCCTGGACATGTGTGGATTTCCAGATGTATGGTAGTCCTTGATGAAATGACAAGGATGGCGAAACACTGGCACGGGTTGCCCAGAGAGGTGGTAGATACCCCATCCCTGGAAACATTCCAGGTCAGGTTGGATGGGGCTCTGCGCAACCTGATCTAGTTGAAGATGTCCCTGCTCATTGCGGGGGGGGGGGGGGGTTTTTTTTGGTGCCGCGGTGGGGGGGGGGGTGGGATGGGGACTAGAGGACTTTAAAGGTCTCTTCCAACCCAAACTATTCTATGATTCTATGATTCTATGAAATACCTGGCCCCTGAGCACTCCAGCTCCTGGTATCATTTCTTCAGTAGTGTTAGGCCATTTACTAAGAATAAGGGAGGCCTGCGGCTGGAAACATGAAGTCCTCTGAATCCACTTGGACCTAGGGAAAGCCTGCTAGGTGTGCTACGGAGTTATGTTCCCTGTGTCTCCACTATAGCCAGATGTTTTGATTTGCTGAACAGCATCATCAGGAAGAGTGGGGAACACTCGCACCCCTGACTGCAGACCCTGGTGCCCCACTTCCAAAACAGGGCTCTAGAGGCAAATGTCTCCTCCAGGTCTATTTTAAAGGGAAGTAGCTGGACCTACAACTTTGCAGAGTCTCTTTGGGAACTTGGATAATGCTCCACTGAACCTCCAGTCCTGCTCCCAGCTGGGTGAGAGGTTGACACTCAGATTCTGTCAGAGATGTGACCCTGGACATGCATAAAAATAGAAACTCAGGTGCCTGGGAACCTTCAGAGTAAGATGGACATGTACACACTGACTTAAGTGCTCCTATATTGGGTGATCAACATGAAGGATTTCTTTCAGAGTTTTTGATTTAGACATCTCCATTCTGCCCAGCTTTGAGCAATTTGTCCAGTCCAGGAACTCAAGATCTTGCATGGGTCTTTACATGTGCAGCTGGCCCTGAGTGAAAATGGGTATACTGAATGGCATGCGTGAGCAAATGGTATAATCTCCTTTGCTGGTTCTGTGATAGGAATGTCCATCACGAAGGGAGTGAGATTGTTAAAGCAATACCTTTTATTCCTTGTTTTATCAGTTTCGTAACTACTGAATCCCAGGACAACTTAATGTCGGTTAGAAAGTTGAAGATTATCGCAAAAAATACTGTACAGTAGATATAAAAAAATTCTTATATCCTTCACCTCAATAAAGGGTTCCTATAATTTCTTCCATTTAACTTCCTGTGCACTCATAGCTTTTCTTTGATTTCATGTTCTGAATGATTCGGTGAATATTGTCCTCATCTTCTTTTGTTTGTTCTCATCTCTCTGATAAGTATTTTCAGCTGTTGCTTATTTATGTTATTAGAAATGTCCTATTAGAGATTCAAATCTATCAGCTGCCAGATCAATAGTTGTGCTGTGTGCTATGGCACCAGTTATTTTTCCCTCTCCAGATAACTTGCCTTCTCATAAGCTGGTCTATGCATCTTGTATCTATGTCAATGGCAAAAGAGTGTCTGAAAGCTGAGTTGCTGAATACTGAACTAATTAGCAGAACTTCTGCTGTTAAAATTAGATATTAGCCAAGCTGGTTTGCAAATATGTTCAGCAAAATTCAGCTGAACATAGAGCTCTAACACTTAACTTTAATAGTTTAGATTCAGAGATATAGTCTCAAATTATTATGTCTGTACCTGGTGGTATATACATCAGGGTCATCTAAACCCATTTTTTCAGTTGCTCCAGACAGAGGTCTGCCTGTAGCTAGTGAATTTTTAGAGCAAAAGATTAACCTATGCCATTTGTACCTGTCCAGTCGCTTGTTATGGAATGCACTACTGTAACCTCTATGGGTGCAAGGGGATATAGCATGTAGAAGATTGTATCTAAATGGTTTGGTTTTTTTCTCACATTTGGGCAGTAAGTCTTGCATAATAGGTACTAGGGTCACTTTCTGAAAGTCTAGTTATATTAACTCTACTGACCTGTCAAATTTGGAGTTTGAGTAATTTTGCCAATTTAAAATTCCCACTGCAGCTCCACCTGGTATGTTTCATTTCCTCTAATAACATATCGTTTAGAACTGATCCATGCTGTGAAAAAAAAAGTCATATTTCACTCCAAAGTAATTTCTTTAAGGGGAAAGTGAATCTTTTACTGTTTTTGGCTGGTGAATTATCTTGAAGTCATTTTGCAGCTTAAGCATTAGGAACTCAGGACTAGATCCAAAAGTTGAGGCATAAGAGGAGCACTTCAGCTAGATATTGTTAAAGCTGGAAGGAAGTTACTGTCCTTTGTAGCCCACATACTGTATCTACCAAAGGTCTCCAGATCCTTCCTGCCCCAAGTCCTCTATTTCCTACAGGCCTTCCCAATAGCCTCAATTTCCTTACCCATGGCCTTCCTGAGAAGCAGTTGAGATAAGGCTATGGCATCATCATTTGCATCTGCAGTACTAAAGTAGGAAAATAGCTTTCTGTGTGTCTTAAAATTTAGGAGGTAGAACTGGCTTCCAGGCTAATAGTAAGAATTGTAAAATGCAAACAATTAAATTTAAATTTAAAATTAGCATGGCTAAAGGATTTCATTTGCACAACAGGATTTTAGCTGTAATGTGGCATTTGACTCACAGTGAAGATGACAGGTTACAGACTTGAGAATAATAAAAAACTGCCTCTGGAATTAACTTTCTTATACATCTTGGTGCAACACATTAGACACATACATTATTTATCATTGCATGGGTCTCATCTTAACAAACTCCAAAGTCTCTATCCAGTCACATTCTCTACTCTGATCAGACTGCAGCAGGAGATAATTATTCCAGGAACATCTCTGTGGTGGGGTTTCACAGCTGTTGCAATCTGCTAAAACAACTGAGTTAACATAATCATCGACAATCAATAAAACCAAGGGATCTCCATGTTTTACCATTTCTTGCCAGCAGATACTCCAGAGAACTGAGGAAAGGCAAGCACTGAGACCACAGCCTACCTCCTTCTTCAAGACTGCTTTGGTATCTGCATGCAAATAAAACCAAACTGACTCTAGTGCGGAATGAGAGGTATGGAGATTTTTCTGAGATCCCCTTGAGAAGAAATGCATCCTGCTTCCAGAACTTTCCTGTGCCAGGAACAAAACCAGCTCTGCTTAAACTCAGTTTACACCACCTGACTGCTGGGAGCAGAACTATTACAGGTGCTGACATAAAGTGGTGTGAATGGCCAAAAAAGTATACCACTGACACAGCTTGCAAAAATGGCTCTGGACTATCTCCACTAATGCTGGGAGAAGGTCGTGATTCTGGGACCCCTTCCTAGCCAAGCATCAAAGATGAAAAGTAGAGCTGACTTTTACGACTGAAACATAACAGTTTAGTATTCAATTTCAGCTTAACTTGGGTTAGGAAAAAAAAACAAGCAGGAGAAAGAATAATAATGCAGTCATATTATAACCCCAAGTCTCATTCCCAGCAAATATAAATTTCTTACAGGAATACAGAAGAAGTGTATACTTTTTTATTAAAAGAGACAAGATGTGGATGATAAGAAGGGGTTTTCTCTTTACTCTGTTACGTCAGTTTTGCTCTGGAGTAACTCCATTGACTCAGTGGCATCAAGCTGACAGTGTCAAGAATCAGGCGTTGTGTTAACGAGCTCTCACGGGCTTGCCTGGTGAGAAAACAATTTTTGGAGCAAGAACAAGAGGTATCTGAATACATGCAATGTTATCTCCATTCTGCTGTTCTACTTGGAGCTGGGTGTAATGCACACAGGGTGAGAGCTAGCAAAACTGTGTAAAGAGACTTCAGAACATGACTCCAAGGAAAGTCAAAGTGACTGGCTGAAAACTAACCATAGAATCAGAGAATAATTTATTTTCATCTGCTGAACTACTGTTATCCTTATTCCTGATAGAGCTCAAAGAATAAGTCATATTCTGAAAAATTTAGTAAGAGAATTAAATTTTTATTTTATTTCAAAAAGTGAGTTTGCTGAATTCTTGACTGAATGCAAGATAACACTTTTTACCCTCTTTCCCAGATTTTAAGTGTGGGGATTTGGCTTGTTTCTAACAATATAATCTCCTTCATCAAATGCTAAGGAACCTATTACACATTGAGAAATAGATAAAATTTGATATTTTGGTGAGAGGTGAACAGTTTGGTGAGGAAGAATATCCTCTCTTTTTTTCTCCCTAGTATCTTCTGGATCAGTCCCCATGCTGTGAGGAAGGAAAAAAACATTATAACAGAAGAAGGTCTATAAGGAGATAGAATAGAATAGAATAGAATAGAATAGAATAGAATAGAATAGAATAGAATAGAATAGAATAGAATAGAATAGAATAGAATAGAATAGAATAGAATAGAATAGAATGCAATACAATACAATACAATGCAATACAATATTTCAGTTGGAAGGGACCTACAACGATCATCTAGTCCAACTGCCTGACCACTTCAGGGCTGACCAAAAGTTAAAGCATGTTGTTAAGGGTATTGTCCAAATGCCTCTTAAACACTGACAAGCTTGAGGCATTGACCACTTCTCTAGGAAACCTGTTCCACTATTTGACCACCCTCTCTGTAAAGAAATGCTTCCTAATGTCAAGTCTAAACTTCCCCTGGTGCAGCTTTGAACCATTCCCACATGTCCTATCGCTGGAGAGCAGGGAGAAGAGATCAGCACCTCCCTCTCCACCTCCCCTCCTGAGGAAGCTGTGGAGACCAATGATGTGTATCGCTTCCCTGGCACTGGCCTTCCTGGTGTGGACCAGACTGCCCATGCGGTTCTTTCTTCTGTTTCCATCACTGCTAATGCACGAGGAATAGGAGCCTGCTGCCATCTCGCTCTCACTTCATCAGGACCCAGTCCTGCTCCTTTTAAAGCCAATGACAGAAGGCGCACGTCTCATTTGCTCTCAAAGGCACTTTATACAGTACCGTACACATAGAGGACCTGAGTGCCCCTGACATTTAGGTACAAATATCTTTTGTAGTCACCAGCTCTGTGTTTTGTCTCAATAAAGTTTCTAAGAGTCCCTCATAAAGCATTGTATGGATGGACAATATTTTGACACATATCTTAATTAAAGATAAATAATTTCCCAGTGGGGGGAAAAAAAAAGATTGTTCCAATAATTTCCATCTAACAAGAATTTCACTGAGCTTTAACACACGATGTTTGTAAGAAAAGAAGCTTCCTTTGACAGTCTGTGTATAAAAAAGCTTCTTTAATAGAGTGTCATAAAACTGTCCCAAATGGGAGATTACAAGACACTGGCTTGCAAAAAAAACATTAATTGCCTTTAAAAATTTCCCTTTTAATAGCTTAAATCTGGCTATTCTAGACCCTTTTGATGCTTAGCTCTGTAAAATAGCCTAAAGGAACTGCTTTCTTTTACTACTTCAAATAAGAGAAAATCTTAATGTTGGAAAGTGTTAGTCACCACGAAATTTGTTATCAGTTCTGAAGATTTGGTCTGCTGGACATGATCCAAAGTTTTAATGTCAATAAGCATTTTCCCACCGATTTCACCAGCTTCTGGATCTGAACATTTGTAGACTCCAAGAATGGGGTTTGTTGTTACTTAATAATGAAAATAGTTTTTTAGCTCTTTTTTTACAAATGCCTCTGCTCAGTGCTGAATTTTTAAGGAGAAATAGATGACGAAGTAAATGCAAACCCAGAACACATTGTCTCAAAAATCTGATTTTCTGTAGAATGGCATCATACACATCCAAGGTCCAAAATTACGCTAGCTTAGCCTAAGCTGTTAAATGGGGAACGGCGAAATCTGTATGTGAACAAGTATTCCAGTCCAATATTGGTTTTATTTCTTTTTGGTATAAATTGATTCAGAATATTTAAACTAGATTCAATTAATCCAAAATAATAATGGTCACACACAAAAAAATCACACGTATTTAATTAAACTGCTTTAACAGATCAGATTTTCTTACCTATAGTAGCTGAACAAATGTAATAGGAAGGAGGAAGAAAATCTCCTTAAGTCCTATTCAGGCAATAGAAACACTGTTATGGATGCAAGAGTTTGGGATCAGACCCCAAAGCGCTATCAGCAGTGCCTCCACCTCAGGAAATCTTGAAACGATCAATGTAATTTTTTTCATTCCAGAAGATTTAAAGCTATTTTGGAAGTAATACGCATGCCCCTGTTAGTCCAAGTCAGGGTTTTAAACCAGAGAAACTTGCCACTGGCAAGCTGCGTTCTGTTGCAAAAAGGGCTGTGGGCTGCTCCAAACATCTTAATCCATTCCCTGACAAATGCATATGGATGTTGACACAAAAGCATGAAATGCATCCAAATGCTGTATTGCCAAGCACAAAGAAATTAATTCCCAAACTCCAAATCCACTCTTTTCCTACATACTGTTAAGACTCAACAGGGACACACAAGCAAAATTTGTGCTTGTAATATCACACAAATTACCAAGAAGAAAAAATAACAGAGAAGATTTTGCCCCTCCCAGCACTGATCATCAGCTGATTTTTTTTTAGCTGTTCATCTTTTTTTTTATGAGGGAGTATTGCTGGTATAGGTTGTGATCTATCTCAGCTCTCTCAAATATAAAAATACCATGTTTCTTCCAAGATATCTCTGAATTGCAAATAGCAGGAAGGTGGAAAAATATTCTGGGAAAATCATTATGTGCTTAGCCCTCTCTCATATGCCCAGGGCTTTTGTTTTGGCTACTGTCAGCCACAGGACACCAGGCTGGGTGGACTTTTGTTCTTATCTTATAGTACATATATATGTCCTTACATAGGACATATCCACTTGCCATTATGTTTTTCCTAAGGTTCTTCTGTAAGCTTTCTGCTGGTGGACATTTTCCTTACCCAAGGCATACAACAAAGCTAACAACAGGCATTTTGAAGTTGCTTTGTATTGTAAAAATACAATTAATGCAAATATTTCATGGGTTGGACCATCTGGTTTTCTGTGTGCATTTGTATACTCATTCTCAAACTTGACTGTGGTCTTCAGACTGAAGTCAAAGTAAAGCTTCCAGTCAGTCAGGTCAAATATATTTCTGAATATTTCAGTTTTACAGTGTGTAAGGGGTGTCTTCATTAAAAACACACATACCTACAAAAGAGAAAAATTATAATTTATAGTATTATGAACAGTTTTTCTGAACTGTTTGACCAAACAGTGATGGAATGACTCGGAAATTTACTTTTATGAACTTTTTCCTATGCAACTTTCAAGCAATTACCATGACCAAGACTTTTCCATGGTTTTCATAGAAATGATTAAAGTAACATGTAAAAGCAAATTACATTCATTGTCTTTTCTTTCACTTGTTGTCATTTCACCTCAGATATCCAAGCTCCAGAAGACTTAAAGTTTTATTTTGTGTAAAAATTTTCTAATAGATTCTTTGGGCCGTATACTGTCCCTCTCTTCACAATCTCAAATTCATAAATTCTGAGTTTTAAGTGAATTCTGGACTTGATCAAATGAATAGCCTTGTTGTGTCATAGGAGGGTAATTGAAAGTAGGACTTAGACAAGCAAGTGTCAGCCATCCACTTTAATGAGGTAACATCAGAATATTTTCATTCAGTCTTTCATTCCAAGAATAAGGTGTTGATCCAAAGTAAGAGACAAAAAGAGAAGGGTTTTTTTTGTGTGGTTTTTTTGTTTTCCCTAAATAACAACAGTATCAGGCACCAACCCTGGCTTAGCAGAGTTGAATAAAATAGAACATATACACCTGGAACAAGAAATGAAAATAACATTAATAACAAATCTGTACAAGCTGAGAACAAACCAGACCTGTCATCCTATATGCATGAATACAATGTCCTTCTTTGTACACAGTTAAATACAATAACCAAAAAATACCAAACAAAAATCCATTTCTATGCTTGTGTCAATATGATGGTACTACAGTAAACTAATTTGTTAATTTGAATCCCAGCTGGAGACTTCCACTTAGCGCCTGGAGGAGTACATGGTTTATTGAAATGATTGAGATGCATACCAGTGACAGGAAAAGACTCCCAGGATTTTATTACTCCCCCATCTCATGAAAGTTAGGAATTAAGCTCACTGTTATGATCACTTTACAGCAGACAATTAAAAAAACCAGATGATTGCCTGAGCCCCCAGCCACCTTGAAAATTAAGTATTTTATTGATTGTTGCAAGACCTCTCCAGGTGGGAATTTCAGACAGCCCTAGAGATTCCACCAGACAGCTCCTGCTGTGTCAAGCCCAATTTATTTGCTTGAATCTATTGATTAATGTTGTGGGTGGAGTGTCACAGAGATTCTTGCTGCAGGATTGATCAAATTGTATGTGGATAAAACTTGTAAATAGTCAATAGAAAATGTTCCTACAGATGCAGAAATGGTCACGTAGAAAAGCTCTTTGGTAAGATATTTTGGACATTTTGTATATTGTTAAGACAATCAATAACAATTTATTACACATGTGCTGAAGTAGTCACATACAATCATAGGCCAGATAGATTATATGAAACAGCAAATCAGGGAGTCTCACTCTATCCAGCTGAAGATGCTGCTGTGAGGACCCTTGCAACAGACACTCCTCTTGCCACTCAACAAGCCACAATCCCCTATGCCCTGTGCATGACCCTATGCCACAATCCAAATAAATTAATTTCTACACAAAGAATTCTGTCTCTGAGTATCTGTGCAACACCAACACCCAGGTGATGGAACTTGTTGACAAGAAAGAATATAGATTTTTCATAGTAAGTGAGTAGTAAAGAAAAGCAGCAATCTGAGTACTCTTCAGGATGTTGAGACTGAGATTCAGAAGAACGGTCCAACACTAGATCAGGCTTCCCAGAGAGGTTGCACAGTCTCCTTCCATGAATGTGTTTAAGATGCAGCTGGATAAAGCCCTAAGCAGCCTGATTTGACTTCAGAGCTGACCTTGCTTTGAGCAGGATTTTGGGCCTCCTGATGTCCTCCTATTGAATTTTTGTATGGTCCTGTGATAAGAATATGGCAGAAACACAAAATGAGGTTTACATCTGTATCAGAGGTGAAAGCTCCACAGAAAAGTAAAATGGAGACTCCTCAGAATAAAGATGGTCTGAATGCTGAACAGTATGCAGAAGGGAAATAACAGTGGACAATGACTGAACCCTCTGGGATGCCTATAGACACCTGGAT
The DNA here is from genome assembly GCF_000687285.1 of Phaethon lepturus. Classification (NCBI taxonomy): domain Eukaryota; kingdom Metazoa; phylum Chordata; class Aves; order Phaethontiformes; family Phaethontidae; genus Phaethon; species Phaethon lepturus. The sequence goes on along the minus strand of NW_010557233.1, from coordinate 6,275 downwards.
TACCAGCAAAAGGCCAAATCCTAAAACCTGAAAGAGAGCAATAGTTCAAAAATATGAGGAGACAGGAAAGTCCTCAGCAAGGAGTGGTGGAGTTGGAATACTTGCTTTTTAGAAAGCACTATCATCCAGTTTGATATTTCCTTGTTTTATTAGGGATCCATGGGCAGATGTCCTTGAAAATTATTTCTGGCTGCAGAAGGAAACACAGTGGCTGTATATGATGCATATGAAGTATTTAGAAATGAAAAGGAGAAAGGCAATAATTTTTTGGAGAGGCAAGAATGTGGGAGAGGCTCAGGTCACTTGGGAATGAAGATTCTGTGTAGACAGAAAGGAATAAGAGAGCGATAAAGGGATGAAATCGGGGGAAGAGGGAAAAAAAAAGGAAACATTTTACTATGTCCCTCACCACAGTGTCCAGGCATCTAGTCAAGGTTATTTCACAGGAGTAAGAGCCTAATATCTTTGTAGAATGTCATAAAAGTCCTTTGACTTCATACAGACTTTTCATTCACATTAAGAAAGCTGATTATATTTAGGTATTGACCTAAAATACAAGAGTTCCCAACAGTGCCTGGGATAAATTTCAAGTCTGTTTTATAGCCTTAGCTGTACTAAAGCCAAAAGAGGATATTAGAAAAGACCTAATTATAATTATTACTCTGAGAGACAATGATACTATCAAAGACATTTCAATGTTCATTTAAGAGGACCTCATAAAGTTCAGGAAAAAGTCTGACTTGGTTCATAATGAGAAAACTTTTCAAAAGTACCAAAGTGGTTTTGGAGCCTGAGTGACTTAGGTCCACTATATACCCAGAGGAAGAACTGGCTAAAAGGACATATAAGTCAACCTTGTAGAGCATAGAGTCATGGAATCATTTAGGTTGGAAAAGACCTTTAAGATCATCAAGTCCAACCATTAAGCTAGTGCTGCCAAGTCCACCACTACACCACATACCTAAGCACCATGGCTACATGTCTTTTAAATACCTCCAGGGATGGTGACTCAACCACTTCCCTGGACAGCCTGTTCCAATGCTTGACAAACATTTTGGTGAAGAATTTTTTCCTGATATCCAATCTAACCTTCCCCTGGTGCAACTTGAGACCATTTCCTCTCGTCCTATTGCTTGTTATTTGGGTGAAGAGACTGACACCCACCTCACCACAACCCCCTTTCAGGTAGTTATAGAGAGCAATAAGGTCTCCCCTCAGCCTCCTCTTCTCCAGACTGAACAACCCCAGTTCCCTCAGCCGCTCCTCATAAGACTTGTGCTCCAGACCCCTCACCAGCTTCGTTGCCCTTCTCTGGACACGCTCCAGCAACTCAATGTCCTTCTTGTAGTGAGGGGCCCAAAACTGAACACAGGATTCGAGGTGCGGCCTCACCAGTGCCGAGTACAGGGGCACGATCACTTCCCTCCTCCTGCTGGCCACACTATTGCTGATACAGGCCAGGACGCTGTTGGCCTTCTCGGCCACCTGGGCGCACTGCTGGCTCATATTCAGCCGGCTGTCAACCAGCACCCCCTTTTCTGCCAGGCAGCTCTCCAGCCACTCCTCCCCAGGCCTGTAGTGTTGCTTGTGGTTGTTGTGACTGAAGTGCAGGACCCGGCACTTGGCCTTGTTGAACCTCATGCAATTGGCCTTGGCCAATCAGTCCAGCCTCTCCAGATCCCTCTGTAGAGCCTTCCCACCCTCCAGCAGATCAACACACCAGCTTGGTGTCACCTGCAAACTTACTGAGGGAGCACTCGATCCCCTAGTGCTGATCACTGATAAAGATATTGAAGACAACTTGGCCCAAATCCTGAGCCCTGGGGAACGCCACTCGCGACCGCCTGCCAACTGGATTTAACTCCATTCACCACAACTTTTTGGTCCTGGCCATCCATCAATTTTTTTACCCAATGAAGAGTACACCTGTTCAAGCCATGCAGACAGTTTCTCCCTGATAATGCATGGATGGCTGCACTAGGAACTTGCAAACAAACATCTGTTATTATTTTACAGAGTATTAATATTTGTTCTACCCATCACCTCCTTCTGTGAACAATAGTTTAGATAGACACAGAATTGATTTGTTCTGGACTACAGTAATTTATTGTTGTAAGGAATACCATGCAAACCTCGAAAAAACCAGAGGCTGTTACACAATTCAGTGGTCTGCAGGTAGGGAATACATTGGTCCTATGATTCAGGAGGTCTAGAGTACCAGGTTTAGTCCCTGAGCAGTGTGTCCCAAGATATGCTGATTTTCAAAGTTTTTTCCTGTGCTCCCCTTTCTCCTCCCATGCTTTTCCACAGGCTTCTTCAAAGTCCAGACCTCCTTCAATGGTGGAAGGAAAAGAGGAGGAGGGATAATGGTGGCAGATTTGCTGAAGCATGCAAAAAATCCTTGCTCCTTCTGTCATATCCTCTGCTCTGTTCCCAGCCAAATCTTCCCCCCATTATATTTTTCATCTTCCCCTGAGGAAAGGGAAGAAGGGAGGATGGGAAATCTGCACTTTTGAGAACCTGGTGAGCTGGAGACTTACTGTCTTGGAAGACACATCCATGAGTCACTGAGACATGAACATTCCACTTTGGTATATCTAGACTGACATGGGAAATAGAATATTTTCTGCTCAGGACCACCTTTGCAATAAATTTCTAGACACTCCAGACAAGTGTAAAAGCTTTAAGTAAAGCCTTTTTTTTTTTTTTTTTTTTTCCCCAGAAGAGATCCTCATAACAGCATCATTGCCCTGAATTGCATTGGTCTGTCCCGGACAGAAGGAGGAAGAAGCAAGAGGAATTAAGAACCAGTACAATGATTTGTCCTATGCGCTCATTAATGTGAAATGTTTGGATGCAATGGAGATAGGAACAACATTAAATCATCAGAACCTGAAGTCAGACAAACAGGTAATAGGGAGGCCTAAGTAAAGTTTTATTTGCATCCTTTTTTTTAGCAGTGAATTGTTTCCAACTTCAGTGGATTTTATTCTGATTTACAGAATGAAAATTTTAAAAAGTGCGCATTAGCCATTTCTTCTCCATTCTTAATTCTGAATTAATTTCAGCATTTCAGTCAAATACATCTGTGATTCTTCTCGAGCAAGAGTCACAAATTCCCTAAGTATTTTTGCCTCTGGATAAAGCATTTTAAATTGTTCTCCACAAGCTATTTCCACCTTGAAGGGGCACTGATGAAAGTAATGGAATTGACACCAAAGCAAGCATTGCTGTGACTAGTTCTATTAAGTGGTTTACATATAATACCTTAATATCTGTCTAGAAATTGTTTTGGGATTTTTTTTTTTTTTTTTGAAACACTAAGGGTTGAAAAATATATCATTGTTAGTAGCATTTACTATGTATGAAAATTCTTCTCCTCGTGCAAAGAAAACATTTTTTTTTTGTAACAGATACATAGCATGGTAGTATGTGGGATATAGGGTAGCTTCAGAACATATTACAGTGAGTCTGACAGAAGGCAGATGTAGGCTCATGGTTCTGTCAGTCTAATTTTGGACATCTTTTAATTAAGATGATGATTATGACTAGCTTTCCAGAGACATTACCAGACAAGTAAAGATACTGAATGTTATATTAAGTTCTCATGATAGATCCTGAGCAGTTTTACTGGCAGTGTGTGTTTCAGGAATTCAAGCCTGTTAGAGTACCAACTCAAACATTCATCTCTCTGCTTTTCATTTGAGTTTTCCAAGTGGGTTACATCCAAAGTAGACATGTGGGATTTTAGAAAGTTCACATGCAAAATATTATTCAAAAGCGTTGTAATGGATTGGCTGGCATGCATGTGTGCATGTGTATGCACACACGCTTGTGCTGGTGGTGGTGGCTGTGTGTGCATACCATTGCCATCTGCTGGGTGGCATCAGAACTGCCCACATTTATATCAAAAGATCAAGCAAATAATCACTTTCCTTTAGTATAAAAGGAAAGAGGTTGTTCTAAAATCTCCCGGTATGAAGCACATGTAAAAGTGGCTTCTGTGCCAGCGAGTTTTAAGACTCTGGAAGATATTTGAGCAAGAGAAGTTGTCCTACAACTTGTTGAGGAAATTTGGTCAGATCTGTTGAGCAAGGTCTTATTTATGAGTTTCAGTTAGGTGAACTCTGCAAGGCTAGCAAAATCTTGCATAAAATAGTTTCCTTTTCTAGTCCTAAAATAAACTGTTCCTTTCCACAAATAAAACAACATTACTTGCTTGATGGATAAGATACTCAGTGTCTCTGAATCTGCATGTCTCTGTAGAGTTTAACAAGCTGCAACCATGTATAAAAGCTGAGAATCTGTTCTGTGAACTGTAGTCTGGCAGAAATCTGTGTTTGCATCTTATCTTCTTAGCACAGCCTGAATGAGGGAAAATTAAAAAACTCATGAAACAAGTCCTACTCTTCATCGTTACCAGATTGGTTGGGAATGCTGTTTGAGTTTTATAGGTTTTTATAGTTTTACAGATCATTTAAGACATATCAGTTCAGCTGGATGGAGTTGTCACTCAGCCCCCAGCATAAAGCACAAGTTACTTCACAAACTCATTATCTTCCTTTCAATTACCTTTATTTTTTAATTAAAACAAAAAGGCCCTAACAAGGGACTCCAGACTAAGCCTTCACTGTCTTGAGAGGTGATGCCATTATCTCTCCAATGTCAAGAGTGAATCAAAAGAGTTTCTCTGTTTCCCTCTGTTGGGTTATTCCTGGTTAAAAGCATGCTTTTGATTTACCATTTGAGGTGAAGAACATTGCTCTTTTTATGTATATCTGTTCAGTTTTGTGATAAATAGCACTTAAGATTTTATTGTTTACCAGTTAGTGACCCGATGTGTGTTTATTTTTAAGTCCTTTAAGCTTCATGACCATTATTTTTTATTTAGACACATTTTCCCTTGTCCTTTTGTTTCACCTGCCTTTAATAGACCACTATCATTATCTTTAAATGGATGTCAAATGTGCTCCTCTCTACATGAAAAGTGCTTTTAATCTTCATTGCACATTTCAACCTCTAGCTCTTTCTTATCCATCCTTCAAAGGCAACAATACTGTAAGACTGCAATGTTCATGTCTCTTTTAAGGGCACTGATGGTCTCTGTACCCTGTTAGGATGTTTTTTCATGCTTGTATGGTTCCTTCCAGCTGAAAAATTGACAAATTGACAAGATAAAAATTTATAAGAACCATGGTGTTTTAACAGCCCCTTTGTCTCTCATATTCTATAATCCCTGCAGAGTTTCAGAAATGATTGGGCCGTGATGAAGCACGCCTAGGCAGAAACTGAATAACCAAATGTTCTGAGTTCTGTTCTGACATCCTCTAAGTAAAACTGTGCATCTTTTCATCCATATAAAATGAAAAAAAATTTACTGAAAGCTGGTTGATACTCTCTTGATCTAGAGAGCTCCACAAATATCACAGAATTTGAAGGGTTCTGACCTTTGAGTCCACTTCACTAGCATTTACTAAGATAGGAGGTGCAAATGTGTCCAGAAATGCAGTAAGTGTTAAAAGATGTGACCTGTAAGAAACATTGTGTTCCCTTTCAGTGTTGCAGTGCTTTATACATTCAGGCCAAGCAATGGGATTAAATATAGGATTATTACAGGATTAATCCCTTGTTGTGGCTTAACCCCAGCAGGCAGCTCAGCCACACACAGCCACTCTCTCACTCCCCCTGCAGTGGGGTGGAGAAGAAGAATTGAAGGGTAAAAGTTAGAAAACTCATGGGTTGAAATAATTTAATAGGTAAAGCAAAAGCTGTGCGTGCAAGCAAGGTAAAATAAGGAATTCATTCACCACTCCCCATGGGCAAGCAGGTGTTCAGCCATCCCCAGGGAAGCAGGGCTCCATCACGTGTAACGGTTACTTGGGAAGACAAACACTGTAACTTTGAATGCCCCCCTGTTTCTCCTTAATTCCCCAGCTTGTACTGCTGAGCACAACATCATATGGTATGGCCTATCCCTCTGGACAGGTGGGGTCAGCTGTCCCCGCTGCATCCCCTCTGAACCTATTGCACACCCCAGCCTACTATCTGGCAGCGTGAGAAGCAGAAGAGGCCTTGGCTGTGTGTAAGCACTGTTCAGCAAAAGCTACAACATTAGTGTGTTATCAACACTGTTTTCATTACAGACTCAAAAGGTAGCCCAGTGCTAGCTACTATTAAGAAAATCAACTGTATCCCAGCCAGAACCACTGCATCAGTAGCAGGGAAGATTATGGGACCTCAACAGCAGGGAAGATTATGGAGAGGTTCATCCTGAG
>NW_010557232.1:1724-5216 GCF_000687285.1 Phaethon lepturus | reverse complement strand
AGCCCAAAGATTCTATGATTCTCTGATAGGATTCTACCATTTCCAGACAATTCTACCTCCACTCTGCAGCGAGGGTGAACACACAGCCCTTCCACTGCTCCAGCACCCGCCTGCGCTGGGCACTGCCATGGACCTGACCTGGTTTTGGGCCTAATGCCCGTGCTGACCCCAACGGGCCCTTCTCTCGCCTCATTTCTCTGAAGACAAGGCCTGTGAAGATCAAGCTAATTCCCAGCGCTGGCTCTGCAGAGCGTTTCTGCAGGACGATGGCTGGGACGGCTGAGCCGCTGCTCGCAGCCCCGGGACAGCGAAGACCCCCTGCCCCACCCCCCACCTTTTTTTTCAGGAATCCACTGCCATTTGCAGAATACTCCATTGCTACCCCAAAATAGCACCGTGAGATTATCAAACTTTCTTCCCTGTTGGCAAGCTCAGGCTGGAGGCCTGACACATGGAGGGAACTGAACCCTAATTTTGCTTTCTGTTTTAAAAGTCCTTAATAGCAGAGACTGGAAAGAATGGCAGGACAAGCAGATAGTTTATAATCCTCCACATTTACAACCTGCCGAGCACTGGGTTGTCAGTTAGCTCACTTTGGCTTCACCACTCACTTTCTGGGGGGTAACACGCACTCCTGATAGCCTCATTTGCAAGAGTCTGGGGCTAGGCTGGCCCTGGCCACAGCCGGGTGCGAGCACACGGCAAGTCTGGTGTTCTAGCCCTATTTTTGGCTGGACACGGCCCATCTGAGGGGCACCAAAATGCACAGAGAGCGATGGCGGTGCCGTGGGCTGGGTTCGCACCATGCACTAGGCACTCTCACCTGGGCAGGCGATAGTGCTTTCGCTTGCAACTGAAAGAAACTCCACGCCTCGCCGCCTTTCGTTCATCAAATAATAGGGCTTTATTCTGCCCCTAGGCGCAGCCAGCTGTGGCTAAGTTCAGAAATGCACGTGGCTGTGAAACCCAGAAACACTTGCTCACAGGGCATCTCAGATGTCATTCCCCACACCAGATGTGCCTCCAGAAAAAAAGGCCTTTGTAGGATCATCGCTCTGCCCCAGTTCTCCCAGCTTCTCACCCGTGCAAACAGGCTGAAGCATCCGTGGGGAGTCCTCCGAGTCCTCGTCCAGCTCCAATGGAGAGAACCCCGACCCGTCTCAGCTCCCACCCTCCTCCCCGACACCCTCTCCCCTACAGGAGCAGAGCTTTAAGAAAAAATAGAGCTTTTGTTTAAACAGAAAAAAAAAAATATTCTGCCTAAGTTTTCAAGAGCGGATGAAGTCGTGCCTGTTTTTTACCAGAGCTGCAAAGAATCCCAATCAACCAGGCAGGTATTTCCAAACATCAAAATACTTTTCAACATACTGCATAAATCTTGGGCTCGCTTTGGAGAAGTATCTGTGGCAAGCTAAAAGCAGCTCCGCATATTACATAATCTCTAATGCCATTTATTATATGCATCAGAAGGAAAACTCCTGAAATTACCCCCCACTTCCCACGTGCGGGTCTATCTATAACGGTGGTGACTCAGAGCCGCTCCGCACACCGCGGATCCCCAATGGGGACTGCACCAACCTCCCCGTGCCCAGGTCCAGTGCAGCACGGGGCAAACCCCCCCTGCAACCTATTTCACAGCTTATTCCTTTTGCAAAATGACCTGAGAGAAAGAGCTATGGTCGGCTTAGCACATCACCTGCTGCGGAAAAGCTGCCCGTTTGCCACAAAGCTCTTCTTCCCTCCAGGGCAGGGAGCCCCGCACGAGCCAGCGACGCAGCCGGGAAGGGCCAGGCATCCTCCTCGACCTCTGGGTTTGCCCCTCTGTTCCGTATCCATTCGCGATTACCCGTTCCAAAACGAGCCAGGCAGGCAGGTAATAATTAAAGCAATGAGTGATTAAATTGAGTGAAAGGCTTCTGGCAGTCCTCCAGGTGGGTGAATGGGAAACGATGGATAAAGGCAGCAAAGAAGTGCTGCTGCTCTCCGCAGAGGCACAGTCCAGTGGGAAGCCCCCAGAAAGACCTGGGGACCCCCAACAGGCCCTCTCAGCTGGGAAGAGAAACCCGGGCTGCACCTGCACTGCCTCCTTTTGCCTTTCTTATCAAGGCATCCTCGAACTTAGGGCATCTTATACCACTTATGAGATGACCCAGACACATTTTCCTGAAGCTTTCCCCAAAAACCAGCCCCAAACTAGAAACACGTAGTTCAGAAAGCCCCGGAGAACATCACCGGGGGGGCTGACACCAAGCTGGGGACACCTGCACGAAACGCTTCCCTTCAACCCCCCCCTTGAGGTCTCCTCCAGAGGCCCTGGGGAGATGCTGCGCTGGGGCAGGAGACCTGCTGCAGTCAGCCTGGGCTGAGCAGCCCCCGAGCTGCGGTCCAGGTGGGCCACCAGGAACGGAGCAGTCCCCACACCCTGGATGCTCGGACACAAGAAACTCAATCCCACAGCACAGGCAGCAGCATCCCTCCGCTTACTCCCTGCGGATGCGCTGCCGGGGCAGCTGCCCCGCAGAGAAAGAAGATGCAGCTTTACCAGGCACACTTGAATTCTTGTAGTGAAACAACAGGATTTCATTAATTATCCATCTACAGAATCAGAAACCACCTGGCATCCCCAATTCTGGGGGAAAATACATAATTTCTGATTCTGTGCACATTTTTTAGTTGTTGTTGTGTTTTGGTGTTTTTTTTTCTTTAAACTTGCAGAAAGCTCCCTGGCTGGATCCCACAGCACACCCCAAACCCTGGACTTGGACCCTGGTCCTCTCCACCAGCCATACCGGCGGCAGAAGGTGGCAAACGCCCCACCTGCCCCCATCGCAGCCCTTCACGCTTTCCCTGGCTGCTGCGCCTCTGCCCCGGGACCAAGGAAATCATTAACAGGGGAGAGGGGGTAATACCCAGAGGTTATCAGCTCTCCCATCATCACTCCCACTCGAGGAAAACACTCCTTAAAAGAACATAAAGCTGTGCATAAAGTAAAGCCAACCCCTCCCTGGGCTCACACCGCCTGGGAGGGAAGGGAAGGAGCCCGATGTATTACCGACATGAAAGCCACAGACAGCCTCTTTCCTTCTGTGTTTGTCATTTCTCACCGTCCCAGACATTTATTTTTACACGCACGTGTCCTGCGCTGTGTGCCTGAACCCCACCAGCTGGAAGGACACGACACAGCCCTTCAGACCAAAAACTATGCAAGGGGAAAGCAAAGGGTAGGAGCAGCGGTTGTTCCTTCAGCAAGGCAGGCTAGTGCTGGGTTTCCTTAACGCCAAAGGAAACGCCAGAAACGTTTTCCTGCCCACAGTCGTGAGGGAAAGTTTATTTTTTCAGGTTGGTACTGGCCAACCCCTTGCATTGATACAAAAAGCTAGCCTAAATTAATTTCTTCAGATCTCAAAGTAAATATGTAGCTGGATCCTGTAGCAGGTAAAAACGGGGTAGGAGTTGAAGAGCGCACCACTCGGGCACAGTGGAGGGAGAGGC
>NW_010557232.1:0-1693 GCF_000687285.1 Phaethon lepturus | reverse complement strand
AGGTAAGGGCAGTGAGCCCACCCTGAGCGAGCCCCACCGGCCCCTCCGGGATGCTCCTCCTGACCCCGAGCCCACAGGCTTGCCCAAGCACAGCAAGCTTGCAGGGAACAGGGAATTATACACGGCATCACAGGATTTCAGCTTCATTTGCTGATGATTTCCTAGGAGTGATGGATTTAGCTCCCCTTTAAGCCAAGCTAAAGCTTTTCCAGGGTTTAAATCTAGCAAGAAAAAAAAAAGAAAAAGATTATTTTTTCATCAGTTAATACTAGACATCTGCTTGGAAAGGGGAATATTTGTTTGGATTACATGCAGGTATAATGCTTTAGACCTAAAAATCACTCTTCTATTTAAGGAGGATGATGCTGAGGTGTTTTCCATCATTTTGGATGTGTAACTCTTCTCTGCGAGGGGATAAACCTCTGACGGTTTAAGAATCCAAACAGTGCCCTTCCCTCTTCCACGCCCCTTTTACTTCCACGGAGGTTTCTGAAGTCCTTTACAAGCAGCAGTGTTACAAACCCCTCCTGAAGCACGGGGGTACCAGCCGATCGATTTTTAGGATTGTGCGCTGAAATGTTAGAATAAACTATTTGTTCCTCCGAGAACCAAATGTGACATTATCAGGGAAATACCCACTCTATAGTGAATTTCTACTCTTTAGGAACTCGTATGTGGCCGAGGAATTACGGAGCATCGGGAAGGGTACCCATTGCATTTTTATTCTGATGCAGAAGTGCACACCTTGCACTTTTAACAGCCTCATCGCTCCATTTTTAGTGGCAAGAGACTCATCCAAAAATGTCAGTTTTCTACACATCCCACAGACGGCAACCTTCCCGTTACATAATCAACCATGATTTTCTCTTCCCTCAAAACATGGAACAGAAGGTTACAGTAATTTCACATCCTGATACCTCTGATGCACAGGATGTCAAAAGCTTTACAGGGAATTGGAGTGAATAATTTAAGTCACCCAAGTATTTATAACTTGCTGGTGACATAAAAGTGGCAAAACATACGGTAAACAACCAGAGTTTTCCACGAAATCCATCTAGAAAGACTCACTGATACAGTTGCACAGGCTTAACTTTCACTTGTACAATTGATAAGCTGGATCACACGTGCTTAACAGAGAATTCACAAGCGGTCTGATGATGAGCAGGTATGACCGCCCACCAAGTATTCACTGCTAAGGAGTGGAGAACACTTTACTTACCAGCTCCTAAGGAGTGTGGGGAGACAGCGACAGAAAAGCTGCGGCTGCCTCCTTGATATTTTATTTATATTCTTAAGAATAAGCTGTTCTTTCAAAATGCCATATCCATGGTATGCAAAATGCTATGGAGAACGGGAGCTTTCCAGCAGGACAAGGTTAACCAGTAAGTTTTTGTATTATCATCACTAAATTAAAACGTTTCAATCCACCTCACTCCGCAGCGCTGTTGCTATCCCATCTGGGAGGGGGTTTGTAGCAAATTCCACCAGCTACAAGCAATTTTCAGCATTTTTGGCCCGTATGCGCAGCCAGTGCGGTGCAGGAGACGCGACGTTCGGTGAAAGCGGAGGGGTTGGGGTTAGCTGGCACCAACCACGCGTCACTCAGTCGCAGCCTGTTATTTCTACATTGCCTCAACCGAACCAAAAACCAAACCAGCTCTCCCCGCAGCTGGCACACAAACCAGCCCCAGGG
>NW_010557231.1:0-17368 GCF_000687285.1 Phaethon lepturus | reverse complement strand
TATATAAAAATATATATATTTATAACTCCTCCTTCTTTCCATTTATTACCTAAAAGGGATAAATAATGTAGTTAAGTTCTTGTGCCTGCCCTATACCTCAGGACATATGTTCCTGGTCGCTGGAGTCCTGGTCATTCTGCAGTATAGAATCACAACAGAATTCTGCTGTTAGTGCACGCTGGTCCCGTCTGACAGAGACATTTGGACATCACACCTATTTTCCATGAAGACTTTTTGTCTTCATGGAATACAAACTGTGATGACCTCTTTTCAACTTGCCAGTTTCCCACGGTGTGGAGGGGGTGACTAAAGGAACGGCTTAAATGAAGTAAAAGATACTTCTGCTACCATTTGCTGAACAGACAGTGTTTTGCAGGCTCGTTGCTGAGAAAAAGCAAAGGAAGGAGGCATTGGTGAAGTGTGGAGGGGAGATAGAGACTGGGGAAGGAGAGGAACGCTCCTTGCTGGCCATTCATGCTCTACTCCCAGTGAGAAAAGATATTTAAAAGTTCGCCATTTTCCTGTGATTTCCGCCCCCCCCAAACACTTCCTAACAACAGAGATACCGAGAAGAGAATGCAAATTACTCCAACGTGCCATAGCACTAAGGCGGTGGTCTGTATGGATATCTGGAGTTTCATGAGAGGGAAAGAGTGAGAAAAGATCTGTCTTGGGGCTGTCACTAGCGAATGCTGCGGGCTGAACAGTAACAGCACTGTGCGTGTCTGCATTTAGGTTGGCAATATTTTTTTTCTACTTTGGACAGAGGCCCTTTGAGCGCGCTCCTAGAATCAGTTTTGCACTGTTTACGTGAGTGATACAACTTGGCTGGAGCAGAGCTTTCATCTACCTCTCCAACCTGCCTATTTGGTTTCTCTGGTATTGTTTTTACCAATCCTTCTAAACCTGTCTGTCTTCTAGGGTGCATGTTTTACAGTATATACTGCCTCCTCACCTGTGTCCACCTGAGCTCAAAAGACAGCTGACCTTTAAGTATCGTCTTGGAAACCTTTTTCTGCAGTAAACTTAAGTATGTATGTAAAAGAATGGAGTGGGAAGATGCTGCTGCATTACTGTATTGTATTCTTGGCTGGATAATGGAATCTCTTAAAGTAACTGAAGGAAATGGGAGGAGGTTCTGTCGTATGACACCAGTCGCTCAGCATTTTGAGGGTAACATCTGCGTACACACTGTGGGTGCTGTGATTTCTTAATTGCACAGCATAGGGAATCTGAATTGACACTTTAACCAGCTTCAGGGACTCTAGAGCAGCAGCGTGTTAGAGCCTGACTGGAACTACAGTCTTTCTGCTGCCCCAGGACCAGCCGTACGAGGAAGCGGCCCCCTGTGCCTGTGTGATGATGATGGTGAGTTCCAAGGAGCTTCTGAGTGAACAGTGTATTTTGGTGTCGTGAGGCTTCATGTCTCTTTAGAAACAGTTTCCTCCTTTCCCTGAAGACAACAGGATGAACATTTCACATCGGTTTAACTTAAGCTAGACGGGGATTGTCTTGCTATGAAGCAAGTTAATTGTTTACTTATAAGATATTCCAGTGATCTTTTTTTTGGCCCAAGTTCTTTATTTTAGTATCTTAACATTCACCGAAAGAAATCATATGCCTTTTCTAGAAGACGCTTTCTGAGCATACAGAGTGATTCTGTCATATTCAGCAGCTTTAAACATTTGCTTTTAAATTTTTCATATTTAATACATGGATATGAATGTGAAAACGTGGTATTTCAGAGTTTTGGGGGAAGCTTTAAACACAGGTCTCTACATCTTAGATTTCCCTCTGCAGAGATGATGAGTTGTTTTTTAAATTAAAAACAATCCCCATGAACTCTAAACTTTATATAATGTCTAAGAACACATTTGTCTCTTCCTGTGGTGTGAGAACATATATGCCTATATAAATATATACTGGCAGATGTTTTTTGCCTTTAAAATGGCTCGCGGGCCATAACTGAACAGACTGCTCAGTTACTATGCGTGGATTGCTTATTTAATACTTCCAAACTTAAATATTTTGTATGTGTTGGTTTGTGGCAAAAAAAAGCAGTCAAAAATTAAAACTAGCGATTTTTTCTGAAGGAGAACTATTCATTGGATGAAACATGCATTCCTCTAACAAATGGTCATTTTCTCCTATACTACAGACATTCCTCTTCAGTGCTTAGAACTTAAGTAGGAGCACAAAGGACACTGAATGGGAAATACCTTTATCTGTAATATCTTAGTATTAGAAAATGTAATTCTGGTCTAGCAGAGAAATTTTTTTTTTTTAAATGTGGAAGTGCAAATTAATGTGCATCATGTAGGCATGAGGTGAGCTGTTTCACTCGGCATCAGGTACGTTACATAGTCTCTTGCAGTTTCTCCAAGTTGGTACTGAAGTAATGTTTTATTAATGTAAATAAAGAACATTCCCCAGTATTCCTGAACATCCCATAAGTTTTTCAGGCAATAGACGTTCTTGATCTGAGAATACCCCCTCTGATAAGCTTTCATACATGTATTAAGGCAGACCAACTTCTATCAGAGGTCATCTCCTTTGCTAATTACTCAGAATTCAGACCAGGTATATGCAGTGAAATTAGCATGCAGAAAGGGCATTTCTGACGGTGTTTACTGCTAGGAAAAAAGAAGGCAGAATATAGAGGAACATTTAGAATTGTGAAAACATTCTTATTGCCATGGACTATAGGGAATATGGGAAAAAGGTGAAGAAGAAGAAATACAGTGGAAGTAGTATGCCTGGAGATGGCCTGAAGTTATGGCCTCAGAGTTATGTGGAAGGTCTCACCCTCCAAAGGCTAAAAAAGGGAAGCGACAGATTGCATCTCTCCATTTGGTGGAAGCAGGAGATCAGGGATGGTGCGAGGAGTGTACGTATGCATGGAGGTAGAATAAGTTAACAATGGCTGGAAAAAGAGGAGGAATAGAAGGGTTATGAATCTGGTGAGACTTCTGGGGAATCTGTTCTTCAGATGACAGACGCCATTTAGTTGAGAGCCTGGGAGGAGGGAGAAGCAGCATTCATGGGCTTGATCTGTTTTCTGCCATCTGGATGATGGCTGTTATCTCTCATGCTATTCCTTTGCTGGTTGGTTTGGTGTCCCAGATTGACCAGCTCATACCTAATTGTAAAATACATCCCCAGCATTCACTGTGTGTTTATTCTTATGTGATAATTTCTTGTGCAGAAGAAAAGGTTGTGGATTTTGTTTCTTTCCAGCTGGTATGTCATTTGAATCTTGTTAAGACTGCGTGCAATATCCTGAGTACCTACCTAGGCACATCATACCACATGTATCAGGTGATAGCTCTTACTCTTTGGATATACCTTTGTCCTCAAAGACTCCCATGTCTACCAGGAGTAACTACACTGTGGAGGAGGAAGGCATGGGTAAACATTCCAGCTGGTTTGCTGGAGCTCTGCTATGTACAGTGACAAAGATCCATCGCTCTAGTTTTCTTCACGTGATGCTGCGTCCTCGTCTTGATAAGATGCCAGGAGTCACATTTGTTTCAATAGCTCTTTTTGTATAACAAGAGTTGTGATTCATCTAGTTACTGGCACCCTCAAGATGAAACTTGGGTGGACAAAGGAGCAGCATTGAAGGCTGAGCTGTGAAATTGCTTACGCTGAGACAGTAGAATAGTAAGAGGTATTAGGACTTCTAATTGAAATAGCAGGCAGAATCACAGAACCACCAAGGTTGGAAAGGACCTTCAAGATCATCAAGTCCAACCATTAATCCAGCGCCACCATGTCCCCTAAACCATGTCCTGAAGTGCCACATCCACACGTTTTTTGAACACTTCCAGAGATGGTGACTCCACCACCTGCCTGGGCAGCTTGTTCCAATGCTTGACCACCCTCTCAGTGAAGAAGTTTTTCCTAATATCCAATCTAAATCTCCCCTGGTGCAACTTGAGGCCATTTCCTCTTGTCCTATCACTAGTTACTTGGGAGAAGAGACCCACACCCTCGTCACCACAACCCCCTTTCAGGTAGTTGTAGAGAGCGATGAGGGCTCCCCTCAGCCTCCTCTTCTCCAGACTAAACAACCCCAGTTCCCTCAGCTGCTCCTCATAAGACTTGTGCTCCAGACCCCTCACCAGCTTTGTTGCCCTTCTCTGGACATGCTCCAGCACCTCAGCATCCTTCTTGTGAGGGACCCAAAACTGAACACAGGATTCAAGGTGCGGCCTCACCAGTGCCGAGTACTGGGGCACGATCACTTCCCTGCTCCTGCTGGCCACACTATTCTCAGCAGCCCTTGGTCCCTTGGGGCTCCATGGCAGCCCCGGCGCTGCTCCTGGCTCCCCTTGGCTCGGCAGCCGCCGCCTCCCCCACAGACGAGAGCTTTTGGAAGTGCTAGAGGAGAAACATTTCGGAAAAAGATGAGAAAACAAATTACTGTGTTTCTCCAAAATGCAGTGAAAATTTGCTAAACTCTGTGCACGGTTTTATGTCTTATGTCTTGTTTCTTTGGGAGTAGGGCTTCAGGTCACCTGTGCGGCTGCTCAGAATCTGGAGGAGGATGGTGACCCAGCCACAGGAGAGGAAACAAAGTGAGCACTGAAACTGCTCATCACTGTAGTACTTGTTAAGGATTCTTCTGGGTAGTAGCAATAATGAGCAATTGAAAGAAGTACTTTATGCACCCTAAATAAATTGCTTCCAAAACCTCATAATTGCTACAGTTCTGGCTTTCAGTAGACCTGGTAATGAATTTTTGACTGGTGTCCACATGTTGTGCCTGTTACTGTACTTGACATCCTTCCCATTTTGAGTGATCTCATCAATGGATGGATGCTATTATCTGAATTGAATGTTTTTGTCCAGTATTGGGAACAGTAGTGATGAGACTGAAATAACTTTGTAACTGACTGGAAGTGATTTTTTTTTTTTTTTTTCCTTCTGTAAGGCCACCTTTTCATGAGTCTGCTATACTACTGATAGGTGTGTCGTTTCAGATGGTACTGCCTGGAAAACCCAGCGTATTGATTGCAAGAATGAAGCGATACAGCTGCCTCTTAAAGGGTACTTTTATACACAGGGGAAAATACATGCCTTCTTGTCTTGGAAATGTAGACACTACCGAGGTGTTTCAAATGCCAGAAAATGCCTTAGGTTCACGTGGGCATGATGAAGCTAAATGTCCCTGAAAGGCTTGTGGCATGTGCCCTCAGTCAGAGTTTAACACAGGTCTTACCTGCTGGTGACAAAATAAAAAGGAGAAGGAAGTGGCAGATTTTCTTTTTCCCCTGAAAGAGAAAAGTAGAGAAATCTGGAGAGACTTTACCTCTACTTACATGAGCTCTTCCTATATGTATAATTTAACATGGCACCTTATATATAATTTAATGTGTGAAGTAAACATTATATTTGAATTTCACAACTGGAACTCTTCTACTTACAGAAGTGGAATATTTTTCCATCTGTTTTTAATTTTAAAATGCAGTTTCTTAAATGAAATGAACATGTATCATGACTTACAAACATTGAATCCTAAGAGTAAAGATTGCATGACACCTTGTGCCCTTCCTAGGACGGTGAGCTGAACCACCATACAAAGTGTATGTTGAATTGATGTCAGTGTGATGACTGATAAATCACGTTCATCCTGCAGCAGAGCCTTATTTATAAATAGCTCTTTAATAGAATGCCCTAAGTTTGCAGTGATGCTTTTCAAACCCCTGAGAATACTGGCTCTTGCCTCAAAGAGCTTATAGTCTAAATTAAATAGATAACCAGGAAGAAGGGATCAAAGAAGAGAGAAGTGCAAAGGAGAGGAGCAGTGGGCAGGGGGGGAGGGAGGTGGGCATAAATCTCAGGAGACCATGTCTTGTTTTTATATTCTTGTGTCACCTTCTTATTTTTAGAAAGAATATTGTTTGCTGTCATTATAATTGAAATCAGGTAATATTTTGGAGCAGAGCTTACTGAACAGACTCACCAGTCTTGATGAGTTTTGTAAAGGAAGAGAAGGGTCTTCTTTTGTGTGCGCGGAGAAGAAAGGCTCTCTTAGACATTGGGAGTAGCATGAATATGCTGCTTGCAAGGGGATTTTACAATAGGTGAACAACTAGTGTCAATAAGCTTTGCTTCATTGATTTTGATTCATTCCAGCCGAAGATATAACCCAGTGGGAGCAGTTAGGACAAAGTAATAGACCTAGAGTGGAAAAGGACTTTTTTGTACCTATGTTAAGCCTTTCGCCTTGCAATCTGTGTTGCACCTTTGCTCCTAAGCGAGTGCTTTGGCATATCATGCACAACAGAAGTGACTGTGCTGGCCCTCTTGAAGAAACAGAATAAGGGTTATTCGCATTGCCTCTTCCCTGCCTTCTGACACGTAGGTGTTTGACAGAGACTGCAAAAATGGGATGCTACATTTATTTAAGGTTTCGTAGCATAGAGGAAAAAAATAGCCCAGACCAACAAATTTGCTTTAGTTCGGTGCACTTGGAATTAAACGGGCATTCTGTGCTGTTTGTATTTGAAGTTTTTTTCATTCTGCAAAAAGCTTGCTTTTTATGTTGTTTGCTCATCAGTCTTTTAAATAAAAAGTAAATGCATCTGAGAGTCACTAATCATTAATCGGTGGCTTGCCGTGATATTTATTAGCCCTAATCTATAAGCACTCGCTGTCTGTCTCTTATTTTGAGTACAAGGTAGTCTTGGCTTTGGTATTTCAGTAACACAGCTGATGACCATTTTTACTTGTCATCATCCTGAGTCTGCTTTTGGTAGAATACCAGCAGTGGTGCAGGAAAATGAATATGGTACCTTGAGGAAGAAAGCACATTTAGAAACGGAAAGTTGAGCAGAACTGATGGATCAGCAGAAGGGGTTTAGGTGACCAAATACTAACAAATGTAATCGGTTTGGATAGGACAAGTCCTCATCTCCCTGTTATCACTCAATTTCCAAATAGACTTAATGGAAAAGCAATAAAGTAGTGATGTTGTATAGAGCTAAAAGTAGCAGTTATGTTTCAGTTTGTAGTTTTGACCCTTCTCCTCTTCCTCCTGTTAGTGTGTGGAAGGAAATGTATATATACATATGTAACAAAATTAAATAAAACTTTGAAGCCATTATGGTTTGGGTTGTAAGGGACCTTAAAAGATCATCTAGTCCAACCCCCTCTGCCGTGGGCAGGGACATATCTTACTAGATCAGGTTGCTCACAGCACCTTCTAGCCTGACCTTGAACACTCCCAATGATGGGGCATCCACAGCTTCTCTGGGCAACCTGTCCCAGTGTCTCACCACCCTCATTGGTTTTTTTTGTTGGTTTTTTTTAAATCTTCTTTATGTATGTGTGTGAAAAAGGGCATTGCTTCCTTATATGTATGTTATATACATATTTCTCAGATATGACAAAGCACCTGCAAATGTTGTAACTTATAATTCTGTTTGTAAAAGCAAAGTTTCACAGGGCCAGGCCTGACATGCAAAGCTACACCTAGATTTCTGGTTTTATAGTCTTGTCTTTGAATTTAAAAATTCAAATTTTTAATTGAATTCCTGGGGAGAAGAGGGTAAATTAAAACTTTGACTTGTTAGATTTGACAGTGTGCTGTTTTAAATGTACACACACAAACATGTAGAGTTAATTCCAGGTGTGAATTTGCTGTCCTCTCCCAAATTAGACATCATCTGGAAATCTTGAATCATGATATGACAGAGAAAGTGGAAACCAGCTTCACAGAAGATGTAGATGATTTATCATTTACTTTGATTTTCTCTTTTGCATTTGGCATCCTCTCCACAGTGCACCCTGGGAGATGCTGCTGTAGCTCTGGATATGGTAACTATGGAAGAAGTAGAACAACCAAATTTCTGGTGCGGTGTAGTAAACTGGAGTGGGATTTCTTTTTTAAATTAATCATTTCCATATATATTCTTCTCTTAAATGTAAATAAATGTGCAGGTTAGAAAGTAACTGGATGCACAGAAAACTCCAAGTGGTACTTCTGGCCAGTTGATGTACCCACTTCAGGTAAACCAATACAATGTGATTTTACATTAGTTAACTTTGGGAGTAAAAATCTAAAGGGTTTGTAATAGCACTTGTTCTTATTACACTGCTCTTCTGTTCTGAATAAATTGGTCATGCTCTGAAGCTGCACAGCTCAGTTAAAGGGTTTTTCTCCCTAGCCTACTGCATTTGTTTCCTAGGTGTCTAGTAGGCAAGGTGCTTACAACCTGCTCAAAACATTTCATTTGTGTATCTGCCAGTGACTGTGTGTATCTCTTTAGGTTGGGGAGCATGAGAACAATGTTGTTGCAAAGTGAAATCTTGGCAATCAGCCTCAGCGTTGGTAGCAGATAAGAGGGGAATGATGGAAATTGGGGCAAGTCTGTTACTTTTTCAGACAGTCACCTGTGGAGTATGATGAAACAAGCAGTTGCTGATGAGAGTGGACGCGAGTTTAGGGTCTGAAAGTAATGGTGGTGCTGATTTGTTCCATGTCCATTGGAAATGGAAAGCAAATGGAAATCCAGAGATAGAGAATTGGAGCTTTTTAGTTTGTGGCAATTATTTTTAGAGCAATAATGTCATTGCCATTCAGCTGGTCTCATAAAATGGTCAGAATTTATTAATGATCTACAGTCTGGTTATGGAAACTTTGCAGACACTGGAGTTACGGAAAACTTTGCCTTTCAGCCCATATGCCATCAGTGATGGTTGTAAAACATTTCCAGTGCGTGGAAAAATTTGCTAGTCCAAGAGAAGTTATCATATGTCGAATGTGGCATCCCGGTACGACTCCTAAGTTATGTCAAACCAATAGAAACTTAAGTATAACCAGTGAGTGCATTTCCTTGAAAACAGTGCTAAACTCATAGCTTAAAAGCGTAACTTGCGGAAGTGCGGGATTTGTGTGCCATGGTCTGAAGTGTAGAAGGTCTCTGTGCCTGCTTTCTTCAGTGTGAGGAATTTCAGTATAGAAGTGGTGATCAAAATCCTTGATACTGCAAGTAAGATGGTTTTAATTCCCATCTTACAAGCAGACAAGTTTGGTATTGTCCAGGCTGTGGATATGGTGCACACAGGTAAAATACTGTGCGTTTTTAAAAAGTAGTGAATTAGGAAATACGAGGTATTGCTATTGCCACTGTACAGTGGTCAAGTTCTTGCCTGTGCCACAACAAAACTACTCCACTTCTTATTTTCCCTTCAGAATGTGCTGGTTTTATTTCGTTGCGCAGCCATGCCTCCATTCTTGTTTTTGACTTGAAGTTAGTGAAACATCGTGCTGATACTTTTCCATTAATCTTGCTTGGATGAAGATAACAGTGCTGTAGCACAATATTTTTTTTTATTGATTCCTTCTTTCCCACCCTGAATTGCTAAGCCAACACAGAGGAGTGAATAGCTATTTTTAAAATACCTATTATGATTAAAAATTGTAGATAAAAGACACTGACAATTTCTCTCTTATCCTGCTCTCTGGGTTGTCAGCTGTTACTGGAGCAATTTAACCTCCAGCTGGGAGGGTGGACGAGTAGCACCCTCTTGGATCTCTTTGCAGCGCTGGCCATGAAAATAGCTTTGTGGATGGCTTTATGCAGTGCCTCGCGTTAGCCAGTTTTCCAAAAGCAAATTGACCTTTGCTGTACAACGTTTTATGTCAAGTGGGAGATCCGACCTGCAGCCGCTTGTGCTGGAATTTCCTCTAAGTGCAGTATTGGATTTTCTGTTGTAATGGCGATACCAGCTGTTCTGCTGGTTGGCGTTTCCTCTGTTCCCCTCCTGCTTTTTTCGATTCAGCCAGGGCTGCTTCCGAATGTGCCTGTCGAAATCCTTGCTGCAGCTTGCAATGGCAGGGCAAGAAAGGGAGCCCTGAGCATCTCGGCCTAAAAATACCCTCCCTGTGGAGCACGCCTTGTGCAGGTGTAGCTACCATAACATCTCCTCCGCCTCTTCCAGAGGCAGCTCGGCGCGCCGGGGCTTTCCCTGCGGGCTGGAATAGCAGAGCCAGGTGGGATGTGGGCCCCACTCCCAGCCCTACAATCAGCCCTTTCTCTAGTGCCTTGAAATGGAATGAGAGTGGCTAAAATGTGTGCTGGCTTACAAGATTCGAAGTGATGCATTTGTCTGCTGGGCCTTCTTCAAGCTGTGGAGGGAAAAATAGAACAAGCTTAGTTTTTCCATAATTTTCCCCCCGTAGCCCAAAGGAGACTACACGGCAGAGATGTCTTGTCTAATCTTCTCTTCCTACCCTGCATTATTTTCTTTCCCTCCTCCTTTCCTTCTGTCTCACAGCTCCCCTCCCCGCACGCACACACGCAGACTTTTGACAGCACACCAGTTTTCTTCTCGAGCTCTCTTTTTAGCCCACATGGGTGTCTAGTCAGTGCCTTAGTCCCGGCTAATACATGAGAGTTTGAATAAATGTGTAACAGCAGGTAGCAAGTGACTGTTGACAGGGTGACATATTGACTTAATATCTTGTGTAATGTGATATGAAGGATGTGCCTTTTGGTGTGTATTTTCATTTTAATTTTTTTGTGTTTCTTAGGCAGACACTTGTAGGCGGTTTTGAGTAATTGTCTGAAATCATTAACATGTTTATTAAATAAGGAAGCAGAGTGCATTATCTAGCAAATCAATTATGTAAATGCACAAAAAGCATAAGAGATTAGTCTTTAACTGTTGCTGAACTGCATCCACTTTCCTAAATTATAGATGGAAGTGGCGTTTTTGTCACTGTGTGTATGTGGCGTTAGGCTTCACTTTGCTCTCTCGGACCTTAAAGTAACAGCAATTAATTGGTGCTATTGTGCAAGAAGTGGTCATTCTTGATGTACACTAATGAACGCCAGCGTGCATACATCCTTCCATACAGGGAAACAGATGGTCTGTAGTGAAGAACAGAAGTAATCTCAATTGGAGGGTCTGGATGACAAGATAAACTGACAGCGAAGCCCTAGCAATTTATTCTCTCATCTAGACACTGGGAAAAAATCTCCAGGAAAATCTGTTAATCTATAGCATTCTTAGCAGTATGTTTTCTTTCTGGTGACTTACAATCAAATGAGACTGTGCCTCTACAGTTTTACCAATCCTCAACTTGAAGAGGAGGGGAGACTAGAGCTCATCCCCCACTGCGTGTGTGGAAAATTCACGCCTTTCAGTTGCATCTGTATAAATGGTGTGTGTAGTGGACCACGTAGTAATGACAGCACAAACTACACTGCTCCCTTTTCACCCGCTGCATTTTCCGTTGTGCTCAACTGGAAAGAGAATACTCTTCTGTGATTCAGGCAACTCTGACTTATCCCCTACTCTGAAGCATATTGCCCAGAAAGAAGGAAGACTTGCACCTTATGTAAATGACGGGTACACGTGCAAGAGTCAGAGAAAAGGTTATGGATACTTTTAAAGTTAGTGAAGCTCATGGAAGCATTATCATTCCTCTGTATTAACCACATGTATGGTCTCAAGCTTCCATTAGGAGCTGGGGCCTTCGCAGAGGTTATCACTGTCCAGCAGAGGAGGAGAATATCTATCACAATGTGCTTTTTGCCACACTATTATTTCGCTACCCTGTCAGCTTCTGTGTGTCTTCCACACAGATGTGCAGAGGTAGGACCACTTCCAAATGTCCAGCACAGGGGATGCAGAACTTCCCTATGATGTTGATTTTACAGATGATCATAAATGCCTAAACTGTCTACAGCACAGTTGTCCTGAGGACACTCTGTAGTTCATCCCTACTGGAATGCCGGTGCAAATAATTCAGCTTTATTTCTGTTGTTTTTAATTCTTACCCAGGCTTGACTTTGGTTTGTTGAAGTGACTAACTTCTGGTGGCTTGACAGATCATATCTTATTACCAGAACCCAAGGTTGCCTCCAAGGAACGGAGGCAAGGAACTTTGCTTTCTCCCTCTCCTCTGCTACCTCCTGTCAGGTAACTTGATGAAGAAAGGCTTTGCAGCCTCACCTTTCTTTTGACAGACCATGCTCTACAGTGACGGTCATTACACCACGTATTGCAGGAGTTAACTTGTCGTAAAATCAGCAACTGTGTTGCAGAGTTTAATGTAAAGAATGCACACTGTTTTCCTGTGTTCTGACCACGTTGGTTAGAGACAGCTATCAGAATGCGATTGAGTTCACCAGTGCAGTCACATATGTCTGAATTGGCTATTTTCTGCCATTTGAGGACTTTCTAACATCGTTGTGATGTTAGAAATGTGGAGATGTGGCGATTTAGCTGGAGATAGTAAATTACATTATTGTACCTGAAAGTAGATTTGGTTTAGTTCCTGATGAAACGTTCATTCATGAAAACCTTGTTTAAAGACAGTGCCTTCCCAAGAATTCTCAGTGTTAAGGTAACAGGACATTAAGTGTGTCATGTTTATTAATTGTCAAAATTAGATCAATCATAACAGAGCTAACAGATACGTCTGGCTGAGCTGAAAGATGAAGGTGGAAGAGCTAGCGGATATCACCGAGGAGCTAAGAGATGCTGGGAGAGATGACAAATGTGGCTGGATGAGCTGAAGGGGGATTGGAAAAAGGCAGTCCCAGTCGTTGCTTCAGGGAAGATACAGTAAACCTTGTAGACACTGAAAAAATGTCTCAAGTAAGCAGGAATGGAGGGGTTTGTTTTGTGCTGTTGTCTCCAACTCTCACTTGCAGTGTCTGCCTGTTCCTCTTCATGAGGAGTTAGCATAGGGGAATGAATGCTGTCATAGCTGGGATTTGGAATTTTATTCATGTTTAGATTAAAAAGCAAACTGTAAAATATTACTGTGATTGTGCTGATTCTTTCTGACCTTACCAGTGTCCACGCTTCGGCGCTTGCAGAGACTTGAGAATCTTTAGCCTGCAGTGTTAAAGATCTTTATCCCTCGGAACAGATTCCTGTACCTGGGCAGAGAGTAGGAATAAACTCAAGGTTGACAGGTGGGCAATCCCAGTCCAGCTCCTGCTTTCCCACAGTCTCTGGGAAAGCAGATACATTGGTGTGATCTGTGTAACGCAGGAAAAGCACTCTACGGTAATGTAAGAAGGAAAGCCTTGGTGTTTGCAAAGTACCGAGTTTGGGGTTTGCAGAGTACTCAAGTGGCTCTGGTAATATGGCCAGGGAACTGTTAGATACAGAATGCAATCTGTGTCGTTAAAGTATATATTAATAGGAAAACATTGATATATGAAGTATGGCCTTTTGAATATATTCAAGTATGAACTATACTCCTTATTAAATACATGTCTTTACTTAAGGGATGTATTTATCTGGAATGTGCAGGTAACTGTTTTGCTGAGGTTTTCAAGTGGAGGCTGCACAATACCCTTTTTTGTTATTTCCAGTGTCTTAAAAGCTCAGTGGGCTATAAAAAAAAGAGAGTAACGGGAACACATCATACTGCATTTAGTGAAGTACCCCATCCTTTTACAAATACCTGTTTTTCAAAACCTAGCATGAGAGCTAAATTCCTGAGTGGTGCCTTTTTAAAGGAGAGCTCACAGAGCTTTTTCAAATAATGAAGAATGTACTTCCTATGATAATACTGCATAGGTATGGCACTTCTATAAAGGTTGGTTCAGAAAGTCTGCACAACACCCCCTTGTTGATGCTATAAATACGTCTTTGTGATGAAGCTCAAAATGTGATGAAAATATTTTGATACTGTGTTTTTAACTTTTGATACATCTCTTTGCTTTAAAGATAAAAGGATTCACTCCTAGAATTTACACTTCTCTGATGTGATTAAAACCGGTTAGGTGTACTGTAAATAGAATATGCTCTGTATGATGGTAGGTATGGCTTAGTGTTTTTGAGCAGGAGGTTTCTTACTGTGGAAAAACAGCTTTTCTTGATGAGTTGCTTGTCACTGTTTTCAGCAGCACCTCCTTTCATCTATTATTCATTTTGGAAGACTTAATAGTATGGTTTGGGCGTGGGCTGGTACCAGACACCAGCAGAGTATAACCCTTGCAAAAATAAGAGATGCACAGAGGTACCAGGGATAGGGTGTGAAACAGTACAAATGCATCTTTGCTTTTTAAAAATAATTCCTCTAGCCAAAAAAAAAAGGCACAATGTTACATGCTATAAACTCTCTCCTGTAGCCCCCCTATTTAAATGCCTGACTGAGCAGACATAAAAGATGAGTTTCTGTGCACCTTATGCCAACGGAAGGTATGATGTGAACCAAGAGCCTCTGTCCTCTAGTGAAAGGAGCGGACCTGCCCGCATTGTCTGACAATGATTGGAACATGGAGCAGTACCTAGGAAGACTGCCGCTAATAATTTTCTCTAGCCCATTAACACAAACTGGGGTGTTTGTGGAAGGTCTACAGTTTCTTCCCCATGGTTTACTGTGAGGTCTGTAGGGCTGCAGTCTGGTGTGCATGTAATGACTGTGAAGTCCTATGTGACCGTGGATTTGTTGCAGTCGCTATGTGCATATAGATGGATGTATTTATAGAAGAATTGCTGTGAATGTGAGAAATAAGCCTTTGAAGTGTCAAGCCAAATATTCTGGGGGGAAAAAAGAAGATTTCTTGTCTACATCAGAAGCTTGCATTTCATGTGGACTTGTCTCATTTTACCCAAAATATCTCCCCACAGGTTAGAGCTGAAAACAATAATAATAATAGGGAATGTAGGGAGAGGGAGAGTGTGTGTGTGTGTGTGAGAGAAGCGGGGGAGAGAGAGGAGGGAAATGTTTTTGTTCCTCCTTACTTATGGCTTGTTTCTTTCCAGTAGCTTTTTCTCTTACTTTATTTCTTGTTCTGTCATAGAGCTGCCAAGGAGACAGAGCTGTGTTGCTTTCCCTTCGGTCATACCCCTGCAGGTGTCCTCCTGGCAAGGAACAAGTGATGGAGGACGGCTTCCAGTGTTTTCTAAGCAGGCTGGACCCCCCCAAAGCTCCGTGATGTGATGCTAAGTCAGGGTGATGGGAGGTCTAAGATGGATGCATGCCTCTCAGCTCCCAGCATGGCTGCCAACACAAAACTAGCCTAAGCCTGACACAAAGCTTTTCCTTTGTGGCTTCCCTTTCAGAAAGAAAAGGCATACAGATACTCCAGAGTCACAAAAGAAGGGGTCAGCTAGTCTTTCATTAAGTTGCTACTGTGATATTGTAAGAGTAGGCTGAGTGACTTTGGATGTGGATTAAAGCCAAGGAACGTTACCAAAAGGAGGCTTTTTGCAAAACAAAACAAAATACAGATGTTTTTCAAAATTAACTCTTCTGATGGCCGTGCTTTTGTGCATTATTTCCATTCTGAAACTAGGAAAGCAATCATTTTTACCGTGAACTGTTTCAGGCTGCGGTTCCAGGCTGGTAGGCATCTTTGCACTTGTTGCCGCTGGGACATCTCAAAATCTTCACTTGGTGCTTTCAGTGAGAAAGCCATGCTCTCTGTTAAGAGGTTTGAGAAGTGACTCTCGGCTTCCTTTGTTCTGTCTTTATGGTTTGTATACAATTCATCCTTGTCCCAGCTGAAATTTCTAAGTTTTGCTCTGAAACAAATAAATCTTGAGAGGACCATGTACGGTGCCTGTATAACTTTGAAAAACATATGTTGCAAATAGTTTGTGGTCTTAAGGGTGAGACTTCTTACTTTCTTGCTTGTAGGTAATCACCTGTATAGTGCTCTTTATTTCTGATATTATAGGTTATCTTTCCATTCCTTATTCTTATCAATATAATGTGTATATATATACATGTATAATATAAGCGGAGAAAAACGAAGGCGGCAAGAGGGCTGGCTTAGAAGTGGGACGCGAGATACTCTGTTTTCAAAATACCATATACTTTACACTATTAAGCCTTCTCATGCCATGATGAAAAGTTGTGTGCTAACACCATGTGATGTTAAGAGGTCATTTCAGTCCTGAGCTACTAAATCCTTCCAAACACTGTGATTTTAACCAAGGTTTGTGAAATCTAGCCAAGCTGTTTGTTGTGCTCTGTATTTGAAATCCATTCTTTTGTATCATACATTGGTGCGAGCTGTGTGATTGTTTTAGTTTTGTTCTTGGAGAGTGTTGGTAAAATAACAGTGGTGGTAATATTTTTCTTCAGTGTCCTGGAGACTTAAAAAAAACCAACAAACCAAAACAAACAACCCCCGCCCCTTATGGTTAAAGTAGCAGTAGGTTGCTACCTGCCAGCTTTAGTATGCATTTTGAGTAATTTTAGAGATACTTGAATTAAGCGAGCGAGAATTAAGACGATGTAGCTTTAAATAGCTTTACGTATCAATAATTGCAAATGCTTCATCTTTTCATGGAAATACCGTAGTTGGACTGGGCCTGCACCTTGGCATTTGAAGTGACTTGCGCTGCTGTAGGTAAATGTTAACATGCAGCAAACACCGCAGGCAGATGAGCTGGCTGCCAAAAGAGGGGCATTTTTCAAATGTATTGCTGTAGTGTTGAATGAGAAGCTGAGAATATGGTTTCTTTGAGAGATTTAAAATATTAAAGAAGCCAATAGCAATAAATAAAAATGCACCCATTGGTTAACAGCGTTTGGCTATATATCAAGACCATTTCTGGAAGTAAAACTTGTAACATGAATTACTGAATACTGAATTACTGCAATGTGTTAAGGATTCTTTTTAATTACAGGATGTTAAGGCTTCAAAAATAAAATTCTTCAAAGTTAATCATGGAGTAAAATAACTCCATATTTAGCTGAGCTTCAACTTCATTAAAACTGTTCAAACGGCTGATGGAGCCCTAATAAGTTTTGTTCAAAGATGTGACATCTTTGAACATTTTCTGCAAATCTAACTCCATTATCTTTGATACTTTCTAATTGGATATAGTGATCTCTATTCATGTTGGCTAGCGGATTGCATCTGTGATAAGGTGTTGTAAATGTATCCTGTTGTCCTGAAATTAGCAAATCCAGGGGTTGTGAGGGCTATTTTCACAGCAGTATGTAAGCCCTTCAGGCAACGTCTTATCGTAAAGCAAGTACAAAATATGTATTTTGCCTTATATAAATATAAAGCCAATTTGGGGAGTGAAGATGGGGGGGTGGCAGAAATGGAATAAGCAACATTCTGACAGTATCAAATCATTAATGAGGGCACTGGTTCCTAAATTATTTACAGTGTCTTCCATGTCCTCATCTGTTTTCGAACTGTTAATATTGAATGTGTTGTTTGTGATGTACAAATATTTCTTCCCCCCCCCCGTCCTTTTTGCAATATAATTTTGACTACTGATGCTGTTCACTCTCTGGACCTGTAAAGTGCTGTTTTTTTCCTCTTCTGCAAAGTGCAAATCCCTAACTAATTCACAACAGAGTATCATCTTGCGAGAAGGCCGGCGCTGCGCGGCGGCTGGAGCCGCGCGGGGGTGCGGTGGC
>NW_010557230.1:29082-36456 GCF_000687285.1 Phaethon lepturus | reverse complement strand
GAGGAACAGCTGAGGGAACTGGGGGTGTTCAATCTCGAGGAGGCTGAGGGGAGACCTTATCGCTCTCTATAATTACCTGAAAGGGGGTTCTGTCGAGGTGGGGGTTGGTTTCTTCTCCCAAGTAACCAGCGATAGAACGAGAAGAAATGGCCTCAAGTTGCACCAGGGGAGGTTTAGACTGGATATTATGAAAAATTTCTTTACTGAGAGCGTGGTCAAATATTGGAACAGGCTGCCCAGGGAGGTGGTGGAGTCACCATCACTGGAGGTGTTCAAAACACGTGCGGACATGGCACTTCAGGACATGGTTTAACGGCCATGGGTTTAGTTGGGTTGATGGTTGGACTCGATGATCTTAAAGGTCTTTTCCAACCAACCTTAATGATTCTGTGATCAGCAGCACAGAGCTCAGCACAAAGGGAAGGGCAGGCCTCATGGGAACATGCTGCATTTTCACAACCACCTGCCTGCTCAGCCCCATTATTTACAGACCTGCTCTTAGTCTACAAAAGCAAAGTCTCATGTTACAGAAAACACACATTGTCCAGTCCTTCATCTTGCGGATCTAAACCCAGGTCAACACCGGATGGGCTAGCAAGGAGTTTGCAGGCTTGGCCTCTCTGGACATCAATGGATGACTGTGCACCTAAGCAGAGTGCGCACCCTTCTCAAGGGACCTTGCATTTTAAGGACCGTGGCATCAGAGGAGTAAGAGATTTCCCTGATCCTCCAAAGCACAACCATGTGTGCCCTCCACTTTCAAATACTCCCTGCTTAAGTCAAAGGCCACTGTACCCACTACTAAATTAAAAGAACTGAAACTCTCTTTCATGAGAATGAC
Source organism: Phaethon lepturus (assembly GCF_000687285.1). Classification (NCBI taxonomy): domain Eukaryota; kingdom Metazoa; phylum Chordata; class Aves; order Phaethontiformes; family Phaethontidae; genus Phaethon; species Phaethon lepturus. Next base: position 35,615 of record NW_010557230.1, on the reverse strand, counting down.
CACTTTCTTACAGTACTCTGAAGCAGCACTACAGAATCTTTTGTTGGCCCTTCACTGCAAAACACATCTGTACCACAATTATGCAGTATCTACTCATAGTAAGAAAGAGCAATTCTCACCTGGATGAGACTTGTACTTCTCCTGTTTATCCAGCCCTGCTGGGGGAAGAAAATATCTCATCAATGGGTATTCATCTTTCAACAGTGACCACAGAACACAGCTGACAAACAACAATAGAAAAAACAAAGACCAAGGCAACAAACAACGGCAGCAAACCACTCATGCAACTCAAAGTCTATGCCAGTAACCATGACTCAGGGACATAACAGGAAGCAGAGGTCAAGCTCCAACTATAGAAGACATCACTGTTGTTAAAAACTTAACACCAGCACAGAGATGGGCTCTCTTTCCACTTCCTAGCAGTCGTACAGAGACAAACATCTGAGGGTCCTGTAAGCAAGTAGTAAAAATTCAATGCAGTCTGTAATCCTATTGCAAAAAATCAAAGAGGAAGCAGTGGGTGACACAGACCTTTCTTGGAGCGTCTGGGTTTTGGAGGAGGGACGGTTTGGCGGCGTGGAGGTGAAGAAAATGTGCCATTTCCTTAATAAAAATCCAAAAAAGCAAATAAATAGACAAGAGAAACAGACAGTGAATGGAAAGTGAAAAGCATCTTGAAGAGTGAACAAGCAACAGAGTAGCATGACATGCCTCCCCTGGGAAGCAGACACCATGATTTCTATGGGCAAAGCCCAAATCTCCATTTCTCGTATGTGGACTCAGATGAGGCATGATCCACATCCCAAATACACACAGAAATCCACATTGTATTTATGCCCATTAGCCATACCACAGTACACATCAGACAAACTTGGCTGCACTTCACCTTTCAGAAGCAGCACCATAAGGATAAAATAAAACCTTGTACTATTAACACCTGAAAAATGCCAGGTGAGGTGCGCCCCACCAGCTCAGGTGGGAAGCGACCTTGGGAAGTCTCTAGCTAAAGCCTCTGCACTGAGCAGGGTCAGTACTGGACAAGTCCCCAGATGAGCCTGCAGAAGGAGTTCCCAGACCAACCCCTCCAAGGCATTTTCTTAGTTATGAGGCTATCATATGGGTTTATGGCAGCAGGAAAACAACAGAGGTACATACAGCCCGGCTGCCTAAGGAAACGAGGTTTACTCTCTGCACGCACACTTAAGGTATGTCTTTTTCACAACCACCAGCCTCCTGAAAACTTTCAGACACACTACATTTCAAGAAGTCTCAGAACTATTAACTTCCTCTATTCTTGTGCAAGTATGCAGCAGGGCAGGGAACAGAGCGCCTTGTGTATCCACATAGGGACAAAGGCCACCACAGGCATCTAGCCATCTCTGGGGACCAAAAGACACAGGCAGGAGAAACATTATGAATGACCCAAGTGCGCAAAAAGCCTTACTCAAATCTCTCCTCTCCCGAGACACAAGAGAGGCCAAAGAACACAAACCTGACCAAAAAAAAAAAAAAAAAAAAAAAAGATCACAGAGCCACAAAGTGAAAGCAATAGGCTCCTTTGACCTCCTGTGCTCCTCGGGATCAACTTTCCAGAGATCCACTTTTAGGACCTGGGCACTGTCAGCCCTTCAGTCTCTATCCCTGGATACTAGGTCTCACTGCAGAGAAATGGAAAGAAGTTTGCTCCTTTTGTTATTGTTCTTGTTTTCCCTCCACTGCGCTGTGCTGCAGTAGTCAGGTTCAAACCGAGACCTCTGAACACCCACCTCCATCATCCATTGAGACTGTGCTTGCTACTGCAACAGCCACAAAACAAGCCTTCAGATCCCAGGGACCAGCATTAGAGATTGTTTCGGTGGGTTGCACTGGCCACACAGCTTGACAGCACAGCTGAGCTTTCCACATTTCAGAAAAAAAAACATGCTGACAACAGCAGAGCACACACATAAAGGAAATACAGTACCTATGCTCTCCATCGGTGTGTCAGCAGGCAGGAACCCTTGCTTTAGGAGCTGCTTCTTGATTTCATTATTCTCCACCTGAACTTCTGATACCATGTTGCAGGGAATGTACCCCTCCCTTCCCGCACATTCACCCCTGTAAAAGCCATCAGCATCCTTGTCTCCACATACCTGCAAGGGAAAAGACAGGCCAGAGACTGTTTATGCTACAGGGACTGAGATGCACAGAGAAAGGAGAAAGGGAAGCTAAGGAAACTCCCAAGATGAAGGAGGCTTTGCCTCCCAAGGTTTATGCTGTCCCTGGAAAATCAGATGGATCCACACAGAGGAGGAGATGTTTACTAAGGTATGCTCTTACTTTCAGGATCTGTCCCTCCTTAAATGGGAGCTCCTCTTCTGCTGCATCAGGATTAGGAGACATAGAAACGGGATCGTAGTCAAAGAGAGCCACAAATATTCTAATGCCATCATCTTTAATAGAGATTTCTGAAGCAGCGCTCCTTGGAGGACCTGTGCGTGGACAGGGGACACACCAGAGATAATGTCAGCACTATTCCCCTGCCATAGCCCTGCATGGCTCAAATACTGCCTACTAGCCTCTCCCCTGCCATTTCCAATAGCCCTCCTCTCTCCTGCTGCCTGACTCTCTCCACCTTGTCCACTCACCTGGACTAGAGAGCTGCATTTGGCTTCTTCTTATGCTCTTGTTTCCTCTTCTGCTAGGAGCCTGCCAGGCGGCTGCGCCAGGCAGCTCCTGGCCCCTAGGATCTTTATTACCGGACGCCTGCAACAGGAACCACCAGAGAGTTAGTAGCAGCCTCTGCCTTCCGACTCACATGAACAGCGCTCAGCCCAAACGCACACCACAAAGAGCAATGCATCCAAATGCAACATTCCTCTTCAGGGACACTCTAGAGCTGAAAATACCAAGAGAGTTGGAAAACAGAACTAAGTACAGGCAGGGACCCTGCCAGGCACCAGTGACGATCCCCTTGGTGAGCGTGAGGACGCAGGAAAGGGCATTTCTAGGGGAGGCAATGACATTACAGCCATCATCTACACAAAGCTTTCACAAACCAGCTTATTTCACCAGGGATTTTCATTTGGTTCCCACAGCCTCCTGCCATGGGGAGGAAGACCCAGTGTGAAAAGGAATACTGCATCAGCGACGCTCGGTCAGTTAGCAGGAAAAGCAGAAGCAGCTAATACAAGAAAAGCCACAGAGCAGCACGGAACTACAGAATGTCTCAGATGTTCTTGCAGGCAATCCTAGACGAGGGTCCCTTCTTTGGACAACACTGAACAAAGCAAGATACAGGCAGGCCAGGGAAGCAGAGGGAAGCTAATGCCACTGCAAGCTGCTTCAAAGCCAGAATAGGAAAAGTCACCCAACCCTTTTGTGCAAGGAGGTGCTATGTATCCCCTTCGAAGGATGTTCGAGCCTCCTTCTCCAGCCAGGTGACTTACAGTCCAGTTCCCAGCCCTGCTCCTCAGAACTGCTCTCACATCTCAGTGCTTCCTTCTCCCGGCAGAAGAATCGCAGGCGCCGGCTTGGAGACCCAGCCCACTCCACACCCTGCTCTTCCACCATCTCCAGTCTGGTCAGGCCCCTTCTGCCATCCATGTGAGCAACCTCAGATTGACTAGAACAATCACTCCAGTCCCCTTGGCAGCTCTGGGACCTTTCCGGCCACAGCCTGCTCTCAGGGGGGGATGCACAGGTTGAATCCTGATCATCTTCAGAGTCATACTCAATGTCTATTTCCAGGCTCCTGGAGCTGGAGCAGTGTGTTGTCATCACAGCAGGTTCTGCAAACCCTGAAGCTATTCCTTTCCTGTGTTTTTTTCGTAAGGTGCCTTGTCTGGCACGACTGTACATATCAAACCCCTCCTTACCACTAGCACTGCTCACAATGTTCAGCTCTTCCCTGAGGCTAGGAGCTCTGTATAACCCACCTCCCATCTGGCTGCAGTTGCCCAGCAGACGACTGCAGTGCTCTGTTAAATCATTCTGTTTCTTCCTACCCATCTCTGGTTGACTCCGGATCTTCTCTCGATAATTATTTCCCTTCTTCTTGCTCCAAGCAGGACTTGCCCCAGTCCCAGACTTCGGATCATTCTCCTGGTAGCCCCAGCTCCAGTTTGCTTTCTTCTGACTCCAGGCCAGCTGGACAAAGGCAGGATTCGCATGATCAGCATCTCCTCTGCTGTCCTTAACACCATGCTCCTCCTGCGGAGTCTGAGCAGACAGATCCATGGAGATATTACTCCCATCTGCCTTTAGAAATGGCTCGTTGATGTGGAGCGGCTTCTCTGTCCTTCCTGAATGGTAGGTAAGTGTTTCCAAGGAGTCTTGAGGGTTTGCCTTTTCCTCCGTAACACATTTCTCATCCTCCTCTTCCTCCTCATCCTCAGTCACTTCAGGGATGCTAAACAACTTCTTGCTGTGGTTCTTCTGAAGCGGGAGCTCTAGTATCCTCTCCAGAATCTCCTCATCGCTGTCAGTATCACAAAGATCCATCTGTACCCAGCCCCCGAGAAAAGCCACAGCCAGGACAAGCAAAGAAAAAAAAGAGAGGAAATAAACATTAAAAAGAGTCAAAGTCACAGATGATTCCCTCCCAGCACAGCAGTATGGAGCAGCAACTGTGGTCTGCAGCGAAGCAAGGGTAGGAAGCAAAAGAGAGCAATGGGTCTTCTGGCAAAAGACAATCAGATGGACTAGCAATGCAGCAGAAAGCAAGAAAGGCCAATGCATGGAAGAGCTCACTCCCAGTCTCTGCCTCCACACACACAACTGTCTGCAGCACCTTTCATTCCTGCCTGCCTGATTTCCCACAGCTTCAGCATCAGGAGTCTGGAATGACGGGGCAGGAGCAGCACAGTTCCTCCACGGCTGTTCACTGCACGTTAGAGCTGATCAGGTTTCCTCCCTCCGCAGGGATGAGTCTCACAGCCTGTGCTCACAAAAGGACCCACAGTCCTCCCTTACCTCTCTGTCCTCACACTGGAACAGAAAGAAGTGACCCTTTGCAGCAAGACACTCCTTGGAGATGTTGCTGCTATGGGATGCCCTTTCCTAGGCCCTTCCCATCATCTGTCAAGGTCCAGCTCTACAGTAGCTTACTGCCTGCAAATCACAGTGAAGAGCGTTGCACAAATACACACAAACCCCCTTTAACTCGAAGGGGTCACACAGACTTGTATTTCACTTGTAGCTGAGAAAGAGTCTACCAGGTTACATAAAACTTCTGGGAACACACTGCTGAATTTTAAAATTTGTCTTGGATCCACTGTAGAATTTATGTTTTGTCTCTTATTACATTTATACTAAAATAAAAAGATACAATCCTAGATGCATAGGGTGATTTAGGTTGGAAGATACCTCTGAAGGTCTCTTGCTCAACTTCCCTGACAATTTATATCATGACATGTTGTAAAAGTGTTTACAAGTAGTTTACAAAGTATATGTAGCTGTTGATGTTTTAAGCTACAGGTATGAGCAGGCCTGTTCAGAGATAAAAACTGAACCACAGTGAGGGAAAAAAAAGGCAGTTGTAAGCTGCTTATTGATTATTCCAACTTCCACATCTTTTTTCCAAGCAAAAGTTGGTCTTGAATTGTATTTAGAATTGGTTGAAGGGGCCTCCAGTTCAATCTCCTAATTGCAGCAGGACTGTTGCCAACAGTAAATCAGTGTCTTCTCTCAGCTGAGGCTTGAAAACACTAAAGAATGGAGAGCTCCCACCTCTCTGGGCACAAGGCTGCACAAGCCTCCTGGGAAAGAAGTTTGTACTCATCTCCAGCATGAACCTCCCAAACAGCCTCTTTTTATATCATCGGCCACGAACAACACGACTTTGGCGCTCTCATTCTTTTAACCATCCTTCAAATGATTGTAGGCAGCTACTAGATACCCATTAGTCTCCTCTTTGCCAGATCAAACAAGCTCAGCTTCCTCAAACTCGCCTTACAGGACATGCGCTCTAGGCTCCTATCTTGTTAGCACCAGTTAAGTAATATGCAGAATTTATAAACGCAACCATAAAATAAGTCCAGTAAGACTTATTTTAGCTGTTTACAAAGTTGTGGCTTTTGCTTTTGAGTTTTAATAATAAATGGTTTCAGGAATTAAACAATTTACTTCAGGTTAAACATTTTAAAAGCAGCATGCCTCTATTCTTTCATCCCCCAAATCCTGAAAGAGCTGTCTGAGGAGTCTTGAGATAACCCAAAATGTTACTAAATACACAGAATCTTAGAAAACAGCCCTGCTGAGGCCTTGCCTGCTTCAGTCACCATCTTCTTTCACTCTATAAAGCAGTGTTGGGAGCTCTGTGCCCTAAAGCTTCCTGCCCTGATGCCCTCTCCCTGTTCAGCATCTTGTCATGCTCTCACCTTCAACTTGTCACTGCCAGATTGGAAAACAATCACTTTGTCAGGTCAAGAAGCACCAGTTTTCTCAACTCAACAGGATGTGCGTGGGGTTTTGGTGTTTCTTTTTCAGAAAAAAAAAAGTCAAACCCAAAACATTCAGGCCAATCAAACATCCAGGAAAAAAAATAGACAAAG
>NW_010557230.1:24947-29051 GCF_000687285.1 Phaethon lepturus | reverse complement strand
ATTCCTGACTGTTTTTATTTCCTCTTTTCTCTTTCCAGGGAAACTGGTTTTCCTCCATTTTTTACAGTGTAATCCCAACAAGTGGAAGCCCTCCTAACAGCTCTGCCCCAGGCAGCCCAAGCATCTCCAGCCACCAGGCTCTCCTGGGGCTCCTGACACACTGTACTGCAGGTCCAACTCCCCACCAAGAAAGCAGAACCCCCTTCAGAAGGGGAAAAGGAGCAGCAGCAAATTTACTCCAGATTCACCACACTGTCTGCTACTGTCCATTTAATGCTCACCAGATCCGTCCCATCTGTGCTACAGGCTAGCAGCCACACAGGCCAACATCAGCAAAGTACAGCTGTTCTTTGGTCACATGAAAGCGATTAGGGTGCTTGCTTGTTTACAGGCACATCACATTTCTTCAAATGTCTTTCAAATTTCTCAGTCATGCAACCTTAATGCTTTCCCTCGCACACATTCATCTCAACTGACATAATTTGTAGAATGACATACCACTTTCCAGTTATGCAGTTTTAACCCCATCACCTGTTGCAGATGCATTATAACACACTAACTAGCTTTAACTGTTTAAACTTGTAACATGAATTAACATGATCATTCATAGTTCAATTTGACCAGTATTTTCTCACTTGCAACGTTTGAACTGCAAAGCCATGGCTCTGCTCCTACAAGCCATCCATTCCTACATAAAGCACCAAGGTCTAAGCAAAATAATCTGCATTAAGTCATTCACATTCAGGAGTGCTTGCAGGGCAGAGACCAAAATATTACATTCCTGTTTTGCCTTAAGAGGGAAAGTGGATTGGTACAGATCTACAGATGGGTGGACTTTACGGATTCCTGTGTGCTCACTGTTTATATCTATATTAAGAACTTGATCAATAGGATTGATTTTTAACCCTGGGTTCTAAAGTTCACATTACATTGTGTGTTTTTCCAACTAATTAAACCCTGGGTACATTCATGACATATAAATATCCTTCCCTCTCACAAAGAACTTGCATTTTTACTAGCTTAAGATAACACTGGGAGTAAAAGCAGAGCAGGCAGGAACTTAGCCAAGCGCTGTTGAGAGCACTGGGCTCAGACCAGCACCTCCTCTTGTAAGCTGATGACATGGGATGGCTGCACTGGCACTCCCCACAAGCATTACTCTGCTACAGGTTACCTTTTCCCCATTCTCCCGGTAACATGTGTCTCTCTGATCCCATTTCTTCTCTTCCAGAGCTTCTGAAGATAGTTCATCCTCTTCCTCCTCTTCCAAAATATCTGAAAGGTCAGAACTACGGTTGTGCTCAGCAAAAAGCATCAGCTGTCGTCTTCCCATGTCAGACACTTTTTCTTCTTGCTGTTGAAAAGCAAAACAGGTCTCCTCAGTCCTCTCAAGCACTCTATTTCAGCAATAAAGTAGCATTTTACCTTTCAGCATACAGCTGAAGTGTGACAGGAAACAAACTGGGCAACACTCAGTGCAGCAATTGGCATGTGCGTACACATACACAGACGTACAAAACTGGCAGACACGTTTTACAGCCTGCAGAAGAACAGTATTGCATGAGACTGTAAAACCTAGGGGTGTCAAGTAACAACCCACATCCCTCCAGGGGCAGAGAAATTCACCCAACGTTAAACAAACCTCTCTTTTCACTCTGGACATTTCTTTCATCACCTCCTTGCCAGTGGACAACCTCAGGAACTCCTGGCAGCTGCTCCCACCCCTGCTTGTATCTCGGGAGGTGCCCTCTGTCCCCTCAGCTTGGCTAGGGGAGGGCAGAGGCTCTGTGTTCAAGTGCTTCTCTTTTGCCTCTTTTTCTCGTTCAGCATTGGGATCTCTTGGTGACTCTTCCACAGAGCATGAATGGCAGGACTCCATACATTTCTTCAGACTACTGTTAGATGGGCTTCCCAGCTCTGGTGCTTTGGTTACAGGTGGCTCCACCTGGGAAACAAAACAAACCAAAAGAAGGTCATCACAAACAATGAAACCTGGGGGAGATATCACGCAACACTTGCACACCAAAAGGTGGCCCTTATGACCCCAAACTCTCTGAGAGAAACACTACATTTTCTATGCTGTTGGCCTATGAATTAAATTTTGGTCTGTTTTTCAGTCAGTTCAGTCAGGTGTTTGAGAAAACCTCAGGGAGATGGAGGAGTGGAACCACAGGAATGAGGAGGATAAGGCAGGTTGGCCTTCACTGAAAGGGGGTTGTGGCGACAAGGGTGTTGGCCTCTTCTCCCGAGCAACTAGTGATAGGACAAGAGGAAATGGCCTCAAGTTGAGCCAGGGGAGGTTTAGATTGGATATTAGGAAAAATTTCTTCACCGAGAGGGTGGTCAGGCATTGGAACAGTCTGTCCAGGGAGGTGGTGGAGTCGCCATCTCTGGAAGTGTTCAAAAAACATGTGGATGTGGCACTTCAGGACACAGTTTAGGGAACATGGTGGCGTTGGATTAATGGTTGGACTTGATGATCTTGAAGGTCCTTTCCAACCTAGTGATTCTGTGATTTCCTCTCCTTCTATCACTAGGTACTTGGGAGAAGAGACCAACACCCACCTCCTTTCAGGTAGTTGTAGAGAGCAATAAGGTCTCCCCTCAGCCTCCTCTTCTCCAGACTGAACAACCCCAGTTCCCTCAGCTGCTCCTCATAAGGTTTGTTCTCCAGAATCCTCACCAGCTTTGTTGCTCTTCTCTGGACACACTCCAGCAACTAAATGTCCTTCTTGTAGGATGTGTCCTCCTTTCTCTAACCTCACTCTAAAATAAGGCAGTATCCACTGTATTCTGCAATGAAGCACAACCTCGTCCTTACATACTAAGCACACTTTGAAAATATTTACAGGATCAGACCCCTAAGGAGGTTTAGACACTGCAGTGCGTAGTTTCTAAATATCCCCTGGGCTCAGGAAAAAGACAGACAGGTCTAGATCTTGTGTTTAATCTGACAGCTAGGATTTTTCTGCCCTGTTTCTCTTTGTTGACAGCCAGGTGAAGACACATGTCTTGAGCAAGGATGATTTGCATCCTGGAAGTACCCATTTCGCTGCACTGACTACAAAGGAGGCAAAGCAACCCACCCATGTGTAGCCATCTAGACATCTAAATATGGGCAAACAAATCACAACAATTGACCTGTGGTGCCATGAGCAGCAAATAACCAGGTGTTGAAGAATGATTATTGAAATTTTTGACTCAACATCTCAATTCTACTGTGTATTTATCTGGCCTTTGGTCTTGGGCCCACACAGCTGCTGATGCTCCAGCAATTTAGAAGTCTTCCACGCCTTTGTCTAACTCTGAGCCTCTGCAAACTCACACTGCCACAATTAATGAAGTCATGCTGACTTTGATGGTTTGAAGCACTGCCCCGAGTCCCCAGTGTCAAAGGTCATAATGGGAAAAAGATCCTTTCTCCTGATATAACACATCACAAACCAACAGGATCCACTTCCCTCTTGTCACACAGCAAGCACCCTATAGCCCACGCGGTTTTCTTACGTGCCTCCCAGATGTCCTCACCACTGTCCCAAAAAAGCTCTGAAACCACCCACTCTACAGGATTCCAAATACCCAGGGTCATGACAGCTTGCCAGTTCTTCTGCACACGTGGCTACCTTGCTCAGTGCCATTCCCCAAAATGATCCATTCTCCTTCCCAGCACACTTGGTACTGGGCAGGTCATGTAAGCACTTACCTGCACCTCCAGCCCTTTGCCCAGGCCTTGCAATTCTACTTCCCCTGAAGGGACAGGCTCTGTGCCCTCACCAGGGAGCACTGTGCTGCCAGCTTGCTGAGTTGGCACAGTCAGGCATTTCTTGTCTTGCGCAGTGTCCAATCCCTGTGGGGAAGTGCCTAAAACCTGCACCAAGGAAGCACTGGGAGAGGAGAGGTGCAGCAGTGAAGAGGCTTTCTCTGGCAGAGATCGTGCTGAGCTGTCGTGGCTGGAGGAGAGATCAGTCAATTTGGCATCTGAGCTATCAGTAGGAACTTTTTGTTGAAGCAGGTGTGCAGCCGTCTGGTGCATGGGTGGGCTGTGTGCAGGCAGAAAGCCCCTCAGTTCTCCACGGGGAAGTCTAGAGATAAAAGTGGTAGAAA
>NW_010557230.1:13761-24916 GCF_000687285.1 Phaethon lepturus | reverse complement strand
TCGATACTGCAGAAGCTGAAGGTGAAGAGCGTTGAGATGCTCGCAGCAAGACTGAGGAAATCTGGGCTGGAACTGAATCCACTGACTCCCCATACAGAGACATTGTTCTCACAGAAACCTCCCGGCACACCTGGAACATCTGAAGCTGGGACAAGTCCACCAGGACACTCCCAGCTGTTGGGGAAGTAACTTCTATTGCCTGCAAGCAGAAGACCAGGGAGCAATTATTCATTGTGGACAGCTCAGCCCTTCCGAGAATGACAATTCCTGAATCCAAAGTTAACGACTTATGTCCCCAAAGCTCTTGGGATTCCCACCCTTCTGCACAGTGTCGGGGAAGAATGAACAGTAAAGGAAAATTGTTACCATAACCGTTTGATAAACTGGATGTTCTATAAAATAAGACTATATTCCCTCCTACTCCAGGTTTTAACTCTCCTTGTTCCCTATGCTTTAGAAGGCCATGCCTTTTTTGGGGGCTCCCTTCCGCCTCCTTTTCCAGACTCCTCCTTTTTTAACCTGTGCAGAGGAAAAAGGACTTCCATGATAAAAAGCGATCATCCAACACAGCACCACTCTGTTTTGCACTGTGCTTTTTTAAACAGCTGTGGCTTGCCTCTCCCATGGCCAGTGGCACAACATCATGCGTGCAGAAGACCACAGGACACTTTTAATACAGAATATCCTTGGAGGTTCTTTACCAGTATTTGTACTGGACCCTGGGGAGTTTATACACCTCTCCCTTCACCTGTTCCTAATTTAAGAAAGGGCTGGAGAACTACACTGCACTCCTCATAGTCCAGAGACAAGCCTCAAATGGTGGCAAGGTCGTGTACTTCTTTCTGTCTATGCCCTGTGGACTCATTGCTCACTGAGCTCATTGCTTCCCCAAGGATCAAGCTAGCGCCTAAGGTGAGACAGAGGAGGCTGACACTAATTGTCCTGTTTTGCTAGTGAAGGGTCCTGCCACATAAAGTTTCCTAGCTTAGTTATATCAAGAACGCATCAAAAATCTGGACAGATGTCTTTTTTGGTGTGCAGCAGTCAAAATGAATAGCCCAAGCATTGTCCCTTCTCTGATATCACTCCTTTCCAGGCCAAGGACTATCATTGCCTCCTCATGGCATGCTTATTAGATCAAGCTTTTTGAAACCTTTTCTGTATTTCTCCATATTTTATCACATATTTTCAATTTTTCTGTAGTTTCTACCTTCTCTATTTTTTGTCACTATCCATTTCCTATATGGAAAGCATGGGAAGGATTGTTTTTGAAAAGTGGCATTTTTTTACTGCTCTTCATTTTAACCAAACCACAACTTTTGGGTATAACACCATTGACAGAGATGAGCTTATTTGGTAGCTTTCCCACAGCTTATTGGCATCACTGTGGAAAGGTAGTGTCATTACTCCTCTTCCCCACCGTGTTTCAGGTGGACACACCAGAAACATGGAAGAAGGAAGACACTGTAATACTAGCATTAAAAATACACAAGAAAGATAGTCCACAGCAAGAAAGTGCTACGATGTGCTAAAGAGGTTAGAAACAAACTAAGCACTCTAACGAGGAATGAAGAGTCTCCCTACTGATGCCAGCATGAAACACCGTTCAAGCACTGTGGTTGCATTCTGCTGTTGCTGTGTCTCCTACTCAGGATCCCACAAGTCTGGATCATCCATACGTTACCAACCCGCAGCCGAGTTGGCTTCCATTCAACATGCTAATGACATATTAATTAGAAAAGTCCTCTCCCAATTGAAAAAAAAAAGTTTCCTCACTTTTCAGAGCATGGCCTTGTCTTCCTTTTTCTTTATGTCTCACAAATACACGAAGTACTGCCCAGTCCTGGCTAGGTCACAGGAGCACCTCAGTAACATTAATATTCATCACATGTCGGGGCTGACTGGTACAGTCACCAGCTGCTTTCGATGTCTCGAGGCTCTGCGACTGCCCGTACCAGCCTCCAGCCAACCCCTGCACAAACGCCAGCCTCGCCCAGCACCAGCAGAATACCTTCTGTCCATCCGCATACACAGCGTAACCAGTGACGCGAACTCCATTGGAAGATCCTTCAGCATCAATGGTGACAGGTAACCAGCTGATAACGAGGATACCTGGTGAGGGGCCGACTTCTACCTGGACATCCAAAGGAGCATCAGGTGTGCCTGTGGAAGACCAAACAGATTTTCCTCTTGCTTATCTCACTACAACATAAAGCTAAACTAAACACTGGTTAGAGTCAAAGAGAAAACTCTCACACCAGACTTGCCACTGCAGAACCGCACTAGAACAGCCAGGCTAGTCTTGGGAAATGATAGACAGAACCAGAGAAAATAAGGTGCTCTTGTTCTGTGAAAGCCTGAATGCACAGAAAACAGAACTTTGCAAAAGTAGCTGAGGCCAAGATGCAGCAACCCTTAGAGCAAGGTCATGGCAAACCAGATCTTCCATGCCCTGAGAGGCATGCTGTTCAAATCAGCAAAGGGGATGTCTTCTCTGAGCAAATGGAAACAAAAGAGATAATAAATTTTGAAAATAAAGGAAGAAAAACATTAAGACAGAACAGGACAGCATCTCAGGCTTTGGGACCTAGCAAACCTTGCTTCCCTTCACCCCAAGGCTTCATAACCAAGTAATGACAGAGCGCACTGCTCCAAGCATTCCATGCACAGTGGCAATGGACATGACTGCTCTGATACCTGCTAGTGGGGTAGTGAAGTGTATCACAGCTGAGTTCTGCTCTTGTCCCGCTGGGACCTCTTCCCAAGGTGTTTTCAAGGGCCGGGCCTCCAGCTTGGCAACATACTGAGTGCTCGGCTGCAGGTTGCGGAAAGTGTACCAGTAGACCCCAGGTTTTGTTATGTCACATTCCTCCCCATTGAGATACACAGCATGGTTGTAATTGCTGTTGCAGGGAAGCCACATGACCTCTGCTGATGTGGCAGTGACGCTTCTGACCTTCAGCATAGCTGGTGCCACACAAAAGTCTTGCCCCACAAAGAAAGTACATCGCAGTTTATCAGAACTGCCTTGCTCTGTCACACTCTGCACAGATACACGGTAAGCCTTCGTCTTTAAATCCAGCTTTTCAATGACGGCTTTGGTCTGAAAGCCACTCTTCACGTTTTGACGTAGCTCTTCATCCACATAGATGTTGTAGCTTTGTATGTCTGGGCAGCCAGCTGGCAAAAGTGGTGCTTCCCAGCCTACAACTATGCTTCTGGCAAGCTGCTTGATCAAAGTCAATTTTCTTGGGTAAGGCACTGCTGTATGACTAACAGGTTCCTCCTGGTCTCCTTCTGCTCTACTGGCCAATGGACTGATGCTACCTTCTTCAATGGAGAAATCACTCTTATCTCCACTGCTTGTGCTTGCACTGACAAAGCTTTTCTCCTGGTATGAACTATGGGTGAGATCATTCAGCTCCGAAGGCAGAAACGTCATGAGGTCATCATCTGAAACTCGCTCAACAAAATTGGAGGGGACCAGCCCTCGCCGGCCATCCATCAGCTCCCCTAAACAAAAAACAGGAAACCTGTTACGACTGCATCTCCCGTTCAGCCTTCCAACCCATCTGTGAAGACAATGTGACAACATCTACATTATGTCATAACTACACTACTGTCAGGAATGAAAAAAAACCACCTCTGGGAGGTTATTCCTGGCAAAGTTTCCTGCATTTTCTAAGGTTGTCCTCGTTAGACCCTAATGGCCATGGTGAGAACACTCACGGCTCCACACATTCCAGAGCCAACTAACTGGAAAGTTGTTTTGTGTAATTAGCTTAAGGGTTTTTCCTTCTTCATTATGCTATTGTTCCTCATCACAGCTCTTTCACTAACTTAAGTGCCTTTTTCTAGTCTTCCCAAACTACGCAGATTGATGATTTTACATCTTCTCCCAGCCATACAGATTTGAGTTTTGTAGTACTTCCTCACGAAAATCCATTTCCAGCTCTGTATTCAGCTCTGGCCTTCTTTTTAGTTCCCTCCTTTGTTATGCTAGCTTCTGTAATACAGATGTCCCAAAAGGACCCACAGGGATGACTGATACCACAGCACTCTTGGTACGTGCAAGAACCATCACATCACAGTCAAATGCGCAGTGCGCAGGGATTGCGCTTACTTTGCCCTTTTAAACTCTACCTACAGCAAATCAATTGAAAGCAGGGAAAGCAGAAAACTTTAGTAAAGAATAACCTTTTTATTCTTCAAACAATAAACAAACAAACACACACATGAGAAGCTTGGAAATAGAAAGAAAAAGAGCTAGAACAGTCAAAGAGCAAGCAGTGCAACATGGCATGCATTTGCCTCAGCCCTTGCAAAGCACCTCAGTAAATTAGGATCCTTCATCCCATTAAGCCAGCTCCAAAAAGAAACTTCATTACAAATTTACAGTCCACAACTCTTGGTTTCAATTCCATCTGCCTACTAGTCAACCAGGATTGTGTTTTTAAAAATGCCAAAAGAGAAACACGCTGTATGACACCAAATAGGATAATGTCTGTAGTTTGGGCTGCTTGGCTTATACCCCACTCTGCCAAAAGAGCAACAGGTAGTCAAGACCATCACCTGCCTACAGTCTCTGGCTCACTATGCAGTCACTGGGAAGAGGGGAGCAGACCACCTGCAGAAGGTGCCCAGGGCTGAACATGTTCCTCTCCATGGCTAGGGAGGAACCATATGGGGATGAAAGTTGGAGCTCTGCTGAAAGCAGTGGCAAAACCCACACTGAAATCACTAGACCAGGATTTCATGTTTTAGACTCAATTTAATCATGACATAAAAAAAGCCTTTTCCAACAGAATCTGCTCTTCCCTCTAACAAACTAACTTTGGGCAGAAAACCTTTACCCTGAAGTTTCACGATTCACTAAATTCCTCTCTTGGGTTTTTTTTTTTGGGGTTTTTTTTTTTGTTTTTTTTTTTTTTTTTTTTTTTGTGTGGTTTTTTGTGTTTTTTGGTTTTTTTGGGGGTTTTTTGGGGTTTTTTTTTTGTTTTTTTTAAGAGATCAATTCTCCACAGCAGTTCGGTCATATTTCATTCTACTAAAACACACCTTCAAAGAAGCCATCTTCATCCATGTCTCCATAGATGTAAATATATTCTCCAGCAGTCAGCGGAAGCTCTGCCTCTGGATTTTCATTAGGTCCATCAAAAGGATTGTAGCTGAAATATTTACAATATGAAGACTTACTTTGTATAGGAACTTTCACAACAACACATTAAAGCTGTGATGTTAGATCAGCTTACAATTCATGGGACTGCATCCAATATTTGCAAGCAGCAAATTCCACAGACAAAGGTCAAGACTCTAGTTTATAGTTTTATATATAACTAGTAACATATTGCTCCATGTTCAAAGAGCAGCTAGGAATAATTTTCTGAGTAGCAGAACAGATGTCTTGTGACGTCTGAAGGAACAGATCACAATGACTCAAGAAAGTGTTTAAAAAAAGATTTTAATTACCTGAGTATCTGCTGTGTTTCTGAGTGTACCAAGTAGATAAGTTGTAGGACTCAGCATTTGTAAAGTAGACATCCTTAAATTCACCTGCACTCTTAACTATTTTACGTAGATAGCTCTCTACATTTCATGTACTTAATAGTTTGGGGGGGAAAAAAAAAAAAACAACAAGAAAACCCCACAGCATGGAAAATGCCCCGAACATTTAAGGTACACTTTATCAGCCGTACAACTGTCAAGGACAACCACAGCACAGAATCTGAAAATTCTCATATTTAAAACCCTAAGAATGAGCTGATTTGTGCATGACAAAAGTTACATGAGTAAAGAAAAGGTTTATAGCATTTTTCTTCATATTTATCTCACCCTCAGGACCCGAGTTATACAACCCTCAGTGCTGTAACTTCACATTTTAAGCAGCAGTCCAAAAGCTCCACTAGTGTCAAAATGATAAATACATTGGCAACAGGATTTTGACTCCAAATAGTTCTAACCTGCCCACCCAGGGATCCTTGAGTTAGTCAGAGGGCCAACGACAGGAAAATGCCTCATAAAAAAATCTTTATCTTTGCAAGCACCTGCTGCTAATTCCTGTTCTTTAGTCTTTAAAAGGGATTTCAACATGCCAAAGCAATGTTATTCTCTCTATGAGCTGAGCAAGACCTTATGGGCCCAAGACTCTGACATGAAAACACAGATCACATTTGGTCTGCTCCTCACAAGCACAGAATCATCCCAGCTCTCTTCCTCCCAACCCACAGTCTAAAAGTTGAAGGGTATGCCAATACTTTTTTTGAACTGTAAATGGCTATTGCTCAGTGAATTGCAACAGTTATCAGGAAAATCTGGGTTTATTCTGTGCACTTTTTCTTTTAAAATTACAACCAGAATTATTTTGGTCAAAAACTTCAATTCAGGATTTCTGGGATGAAATTTTCTTAATTGTTGGAATAAGATTTTCTTGGACTATTTTGGAGAAATCAGGCATTTCAAGGAATGTGTCAGTTCAAGCTCAATTTTCCATCCAGTATCATATTAAAAAAAAAAAAAAAAAAAAAAGAGTTTCACACAGTGCTGTTCACTGAACAACAAATGAACTTACTATGTTTTTGTTAAGCTAAGCACATTGGTCTCAAAATCCCATGGACAAATAAGATACATGCTCTAACCTAACATCCACCCCTAACAGCGGTGAATGCTAGAGAAGAGTGTAAAGTAGGCAACTATGAAATAATCTGTCTAACCTCAGAGACCATAAGAAATGACCCAGTACCTGTATCGAGCTAAGAACACCTGGAGCTTTGCAGGGCCTTGGCTGCCCGGCTCTGGCATCAGAGAGATGCTGTCAACATCCAATTCTTCCATTTCACTTGCAGTGTCCACCTAAAAACATTAAAGATGAAGGATATGATATGGCCCAAATCAGAGTAAAGGAACACTCAAAGGGTTTGAACGTCAGTGAACAAGTCCTCTAAGCTCATGTATGGTGCCAGTCTGGCCACTGGGCTTAAGGACCATCTGGAAGAATGACTTTTAAGGTGAAGAAGTCATAACAAGAGGCAACAGCTCCAAGTTGGAGCTTCAGGGGTTCCAGTCAAACATTAGAAAAAAACTCCTCGCCCAGGTGGGTGATGCAACTTTGGGACAGGTTCCCACTGAGTTGGGGGATCTGCATTCTTGAAAAACTTAAGAGCCTCAGCTAGGCAAAGCCATGGCCATGCTGATTTAGTGTTGACGATAGTCCCACTTGAGTAGGAGACTGGACTAGAGACTCTGGAGGCCCCTTCCATCCTACATATCCATAATTCAGTATATTAATTTCTTGCTATCTCTAAACGGTAGTTGTGCCTGCGTGCAACACAAACGGTAATCTGAACAAAGGAAACCTTATAGCTCTATTAGATGTCTAAGTCTAAGTGCTTCTGTTCAGACAGTTCCCCTCTAGCACCTGTAAATACTTCAATATAATGTTTATGTACTTTCAGAACATTAGACAGAGCTTTAGTTGGAACTGGTAGGGCCATCTAGTCCAAAGAGCTGGCTCTGATAACAGACAGTAGCATAAGCTGAAGGAAGAGACAGGGCAAGCATAATACTCATCTTGCTGGTATAGACTCTTGCTTTCTAGTGATCAGCTACTTATGGACTTCCTAACCTGGAGGCTGCACCCTGAATGCATTTGGTGGCTACTGGCCAAAGCACCTTTGAGACATTTGTCTCAGTCTTTTTGATCCCATTGACATCTTGGAGTTTTACATCCAGTGTCAATGAGCTATGTAATACAATCATATTTTTTGAAGAAATGCACTTCCCTTGTGTTCGTTTGAAATGGTGCAAATGAACCAGTTCAGGCTGCCTTTTTAAAGCAGATCTCAAAGCAAATTATTATTGATGAAGACCCACCACAGGCACCAGAACACAAAGTAGGTATTTTTTTCTGGTATTTGAACTGCCAAAGTCATTCTTCCTGGAACACAGCAGTATGTTCAAACGAGCATTACAGGCATAGGCCTTTTCAATTTTTTCCTACAGCTTTTCTCTTTGTTTTCTCCCATTTTCTTCAGGCAGACAGGAGGGAATGAATGCAACATTACTGGTGCTCTCAGCAATGCATTTATTCCATTGTGGCTACAAAGCACAGGCCACAGAGGGGACTCCCATACTGACCTCTGGAGTTGGGCAAGATTTTGGACTGTTCTGCATAGATTCTGATTTTGAAGAGTTTGACTGAGATTCCACTTTCTTGGCTTGTTTCTGAGAACTGACAGGAGCAACTGAGGAGCCAACAGTGGCATCAGGTGCCTGCTGGGATGACTCCAACTCATCAGTCTCTTCATTGTGAACCTTCTTTGCGCTCTGGTGAGCGAGCAATCCAGGAACAGTCGATTCTGCAATAAAATAATCTGTCCATTACTTTTAGCCACAGGCAGAATACAAGATCAGCAGTGACCATCACGGTGAGCAAACATCCTTTAGAGCAGCTCAAGTCTCTAAAAATATGATTAATTTACCAGTGCAACAGACTGGACACCCTGGGCTCTCTTTGGTCAGAGAAATGCCAGGTTCTCTTTATGACTACAAGATGAACCAAAGGTATTTACAAGAGAGAGAGATTCTAAAAGTTAACTAAATGTTTGCATTATTTCCCTTACACCTTTCCATTTACATAAATAACAACTCATTTGCCAAAACACCCACAGGCATTTCCAGCAATTACCCTTCTCCCAGTGGGGCTGTGGGGTAGAGCTGCACAGAGCAAGAGGAAGTTCAGAAGTCACCAGCGTAGAGGTAAGAAGGTCGATCTTTCCTGTTTGAAGCCGGAATTGTTTGAGTTCCTGAGACAGGAGGCTGAACTGCTCTGTTTGACTGCGACACTGGTCTTCAAGATCTTTCACCCGGGCCTGACAGGAGAGACAGAAGATGAGGCACAACCCCATATCAAAACCACCCATGAGGCTCCAAAAATCATTCATCTTTGCTGCACCTTTTCAGTGGGTTTCAGACTCCAAGAACCTAAAGGTGTGCCCTGCCCAGGAATGGTCGATAGGAATTAGCAGCTCTGCACCTATAGTATCTCTGAAAACCTGAGACTCATCATCTGTTAGGATACTGACTGCAAGCTCAGTTAGGAATTATCCCTGAAATGCTGGGTTTGAACTTCAGTATCCTATCCAAGTCCTGCACAATACCAGATGAGGTAAGTCAAAGATAAATAAGTCTTGAAAAGAAAAAGATCGAAAAGGTTTTGCATGTCTATTGGAGCACTAAAATCATGTCTTCAAAAGGAACTGCTCTCCCAATGCTTTATCTCATCCATCACTCCAGAGGCTCCAGCAAGTTCCCAAAACCTTACCTTGCCCTCCCCACCATTCTGGACAGGACTCCAAATTGTCCCTCCAGATCTTGGCTCCTCCAGGCACTAGGAAGGGCAGAAACCATCAGCACCCTGGCCCATGCCACAGAACATCTATTTGATGTCAGCAGCCCACACACTTGCCACCAGGTCCTGCAGGGATGACTTGCTCCAGGAAAATGCACGCTGAGTACCAAGAAAGCTGCATTAGTTACCTCAACTACTGCAAAGTTACCTCAGAAAGATGAGATGCAGGGGAGCCTTGGGGAAATACTATGGAGAGGGAAGGACACACTCCTACTAGAGAACCACTTGTTTGTATCTCGTAGTATTCTCTTTCTACCATCCCTGTATCTTCCCCTTCCAAAACATTGCTGAGTCCTGGCTGCCCTTATACATCCCCACATACTCCCTAGTTGTATGTTTCAATTCCCAGGAGAATGCAACTGCTCCTTTCCTCTTCTCACTCTTCCACCGTCAACAGCTTACTCTGGCTTCCTTGACAGATATCCTGTGCAGATCCTGCTCAAGCACTTCAGGTAATAAGCAAACAAAAAGCATTGATGCTGGATGGGAATATATTATCTAATCAGCAGTTCTTCAACTGAGTTAATGCAGAAAAGATTTAATTTGGCATTAGTGCATCTCGCTGAGGTGCAGGGTCTGCCTTGGAAGAGATGACATTTGTTCTCTTTTTTCTCTTTGGGCTGAGATCACACCAAGCTTTGTAGTCACTCATCTCATCATTTTGCATAGGTAAGATGCACCAAAACAGATGACTGCATTGTGCTCTTCAAAATTTTCCATTCCACAAAATGTTTTTGAAGTGTCTTTTTCTCCTTCCAACTCAAAAAAAAAAAAAAAAAGCCTTGAAATATTCTGTAAGACAGAAAGTCTGTTTTTTAGGCAGCTCTAAAAATAACATATCTGACCTGGAAAAAGCTTTTTTTCTGGTCTCAAAGTACTGCAAAATCTTTCTAGTGCACTCCCTACCAACTTCCAAGTGCACATGCTTTTTTATTTTCTTGTGGCATATCTGTTTTAAACAAGTCAGTCGATCACTTGTTTCCTTCACAATTAGCTAGGAGCTCTCAGTCTTTAAGGGAAGCCTGGTGAAGACTCTGAAGTCTGGCAAGAAGTAACTGTCTCTGAACTGAGAGTATCAGATGCCACGAGCAACTTCCAGAAGCATCTCATTCCCCACTTGCTCAGAGTCAACTCCTTGTTCACCATGTCATGTTGTACAGAATTTCTCTGCAATCATAAGGGTTCAAATTTACCTACAGATAGATTTTTCACATAAATGCTTCTCCCCTATGCGTTACATCTTAATAGAGAAAAGAAACCATGAACAGTAAAACAGTTGCACTGGGTCAAAGTAGGGCTTCCTCTAGACCAGCATCTGTCCCTGATCCCACCATGGGACACAGCCTAGGACAAGAGACAGGCACAGAATGACTGCAGGACTGGAGAGGGTTTTCCTATCTTATCTGGAGACCTGAGCCAGCAGATGCATCTGGATATTGTGTTTAGCAGCATCATAACAGTACCTTGGTTCTGTAAATTTATTAATCACAGTTTAATCCATTTATACTGGTGGCCAAGCCAATAGCCTGAATAATCCACAGTTTAGTTCTGAGATACCTAATTAGTCAGGTGTCTTTTAGATCTTGTGTTACTCAAAACAATGCACAAATGTCCCTTCAGTATTACCACCACACCATACACAATGTGTGCTTCCAGCAGACTACTTGCAGAGGTTCACGCACAGCTGGGCAAGCAGCAAGTGTCCAGGGCAGTGCTAAGAGGCACGGGGATAAGGAAGAGGAGCCTAAG
>NW_010557230.1:0-13730 GCF_000687285.1 Phaethon lepturus | reverse complement strand
CGGCGAGGAATCAAGCCCCAGACACAGAAGAGAGGAAACTTTTGTGTCTATGCCCAACCCAAAAGGGGGAGAACGAGGAGCCACACACCAACTGATAGCATAATTACCAGAAGAGGCTGCAAGAGCAGGGAGCAGAGCTTGGTGGGGTCAGTTTAACCACCAGTTCAGGAACTTACTCCGATTTTCCACACCAAGCTAGACCCAACCACCACCAGCTCAGCCCTGTCCTCTTAGACCCTCTCCTTAGCTGCTCTATTACACTTTTCCTACAGATGATGTTCCCCATCCAGATGTCCCTTGTTACCTTTCTCTGTATCTTCTGCTATATGTTTTTGAGATCAGAAAATCACAATTTTGCTAGAAGGGAACTCTACAGGTTTGCAATCCAAACACCTGCTCAAAGCAGGGCTAACGCCAAAGGCATTAAAGGAACACCCGTAACTCCACATAGATGTAGGTGCTACTTCTACAGGATGTGGGCATACCCTAATAATGTCCTTGGGCTATTCCTAATTTCTTTCCTAAAAGTTCCAAACACTGTACTTGCCTTTTTGACCAGACTGATGAATTAGGCTGACATTTTAAAAAAAACACCCTACCTCAAACATTGCATTTCCTGCCACAACAGGTAATTCAGAGCCCACCATTATGCATGTTTAGTCGCGGCTTTTTCTCTGCCACGTGCGTGCCTTTGCACAGTGTTACCTGTCAGTTAATATCCCTGTTACTCATGGGATCTTCTCACAGCTCTTTGCAGTCAGATCTGAAGGTGATTCTTGAAAGCATTTTTCTATCAGCTACAAACCCCATCACTTCCACATAAGCCTTCTCTCCAAATTATTTGTGAACAGGCTGGATAGCACAGCTCCCAGACTACAACTTCATTAGTTTCTATCTCTTCTGTGAAAAACATTTTTCACAATCTCTGCTTCCCATCTTCCAACCAATTACAAAGCCAGCAGGATCTGTGTTTTTCTCTGTGGCATTTTCATTTGCAATTATGTGGCCATTGCTTTTGGGTTTTGAAGGAAACACTTCACTCTTGGACTGCAAGTAGTTCCCAAAAGACCTCCAAATGTATGTGACGTGGAGAAGACGCACAGTTGGACATATCTAAAAATATGGAAACACCCCAAAAATAAAGCTTCTAATTCTAATTGGTCGAGAAAGCAAAGCATTCAAGCAGAAAAGCAGCTGCTCCATCAAACTCATAGTGGTAGCTCCTTTAATCATATTTATTTCTTGAAGGTGACACTCTTGCAATCTTTTCCGGAGCATAATTAGAACAAGAATATCAAGCAACTGTCAAAACCAGGACAGAGGACAAAAATGTCCTGTCTGACAGGATTATAGTAGTACCTGCATGCAATCCAAAGTACTCTGGTAGCAAGAAGAAAAGCAAAAAGAGATATAAAACCACATCAGCAGTTACACTAGGCAAAAATCAACAATCTGCCAAAGATAACCCAGCCCTCAGTTTGAATGAAACTGTTTTCTCACTGACTTAGCGTCTGCCTTGTTCTAGACTGAGATTCCCACCTCATTCCCACCAGCATCTGCTTGCTAAACAAAAGCCAAATCCCACATACAAAATGCATGAATAAGATAACCATGCACTGTTTAAGGTCCTCCAAATCGCAATATGCTTTGAGCCAAATCACAATACGCTTTGCGTGTCAGTGCTAAATTTTAAGTCCTCTTTTCCCAGCACATTGCAACAACCCACAAAACAAATGGAATGGACACTTTGTGTCTAGACCTTTCTCCAGGTCTGAGACCAAGGAGTGCTGGGAATCAAGTGGAACCACTACTGAACTCCTTCATTCCCATGACCATAACTCTCATGGTTTTCTTTCTAAGATGAGAGAGTCCTTCTACCCGTGGCACCTCTGCACACAGAAACCATCCCATACCTCTACTCACCCCCATCACTGCCTTACTACAGAACTAGAGAAGAGCTGAGGTTGGAAAGCAGCTCTGGAGATCACCTCAGCTCAAAGCAGGGTCAGCTAGAACAGGTTGCCAAGAGCTTTGTCTAGTTGAGTTTTGAACTCAAGGGGAGGGAGACTCCACTTACGACAATCATGTGACTGAACTCTTCCAACAGGGAAACAGACCACACTCATTCTTCATTAATACTACATCAAAAAGCAATCCAAACACAGGTAAAAATGACAATATGCAGTGTAGGCACCCCAAACCCCCTAATTTTGCCCTACACTGATGTTCTGGAATGACTATGATTATAGTTAAGTCATTTAAATGACTGTTGGTCCACATTAAACTAGCTTTTAATGACAATTTCTCTTTCTTTGGTCCACCTGGTGTCATTGACTTATAAAGCATCTCTGTACCAGTAACATGAAAGCTGATGAATATTTAACTGATGAAGCCCTTGCAGAAGAACATGACCAGCCTCTCCACCATAGAACAACATGACTGTCCCTTTCTTCCTTTGCACAGGTAGATGTCTAGTTTAAATCTAAGCAGCTTCTCCAATCTTTCAATGAATTAGTTCAGAAAACATTCGGCAAGCACCAAACCTCCCTTCCCTTAAAGGCTGCTAAAAAGCCAGCTACAAACCAACTGACATAAAAGCAGCACCCATATCAGCTCTGATCCCATCCCTGCAGCAAAAAGCAGATGTCCCAGAAAGGACGTGAAAATGGGGCAATAAATAATGCCACTTCCCCACAACATTCGCCCAGTCTGCAACAATTTCAACCCCATCCAGTAGGAGCCCGGCACTCTCGAGCTCTGCAGTTCAGATACAGGTCAAGCCCCCTGCAAAGGAGATGCTATTTGCAACCATGGAGCAATCTCCTCCATCAAGGACACTTACCATCTCCCTCAACTCTCCTGGGCTCCTAACAGCCACAGACCTGCTGCACAGCAGTAGACACAGGCAATCCAGCCTGCCATCCCTGACTGTATGTCACCACTACAGGCAGGGCCACGGCCTCATTAGCATGCAATCGCACTGTCCAGGTGTTGGACAGCGAGGCATTCTGCTTGGTCTCAGATGTTTTAGACTCAGAAAACCTCAGTAGACTGAGAGAGCAGAAGCTGCCCCATTTGCCATCACACCTAACCCAACTCTGCGGCAGCCTCTAAATCACCACATCAAGTCCCAGGGTTTGGTGCTTTGCCTTTGCAGCTCCAGGAATCCACAACCAAGGTTTTCTCCAAAGCCATCCTGACAAATGCTGAGATAACACAAACCAAAACCAAAACAGCGCTCATCACATCTGCCAGGTTGCACCATTAAGCTGTCTGCCACCAGAGCAAAATCTGTTCTGTGTGGATGTCGGAGCACTCACACAGCTGGTCCCAGCCTAACAAATGGGACAAGGGAGCTGCCTCAAACTTCATCACTTGTTATACTCAGGCAAAGGTCACATTTCTCCTTTTTCTCCCTAATAAAAAGCATAGAGCACATACACACAAAAGAAATTTCAAATCACATGGACACAAGTATTCTTCCTCCCTGTAGATTATCCTTGAAAACAGAGCAGGTAGATCTGAGGTTGGCTACTTAATGCATCCCTGAAAGAGTTGTTGGGCACAATCTGAATGAAGTTAACCTAAGGACGGAGCAGGCCAGGATTTAATCCCAGAAAACTTTGACCCCAGAGACCACTCTGCCAGCACAACCGATACTTGTTCACAGCAGCAACATGTCGCATCCAATCACGACGTTAAAGCATTTTGCTCAAGAACTAATAAAACCCAGGACATCAAGAAAGCTGACATTAAGAACAAAAGATACCAAATCTGCAGCCATTAAACCATCTTGTTTCCTTCTGTCTTACCTCTAGAAGCTGTACTGCTCCTTCATGTTCTCTTTTTGCCTCTGCCTGTGCCTAAGAAGAAATAAGAAATGGAGTAAGAAAGCAGCCTACCTAAGTTCACTTCTACTATCATCACCACCTTGACATTATAGATTTAAAACACTGAACTGACTGAAAGCATCTTTGGTCTTTGGACAAACAGCAGTGAGAGATCAGAATTGCCATTCATGAGAAAAGCCCCTCACTTTGCTCAGGTACCAGAGTTCACCTAGACGCAGACACTCTTCCCTGGTTTACTTTATCCTGTAAAATCACATATAGCTCTTCCATACACTGCACTTCGAAGGAAACAAGGTGCAGGAGTCCTATCACTTTCCAGGGATTCAGCGAGTAAAATGTCCATTCTCTCACACGCTGCATACCTGCTGCAACCGTCTGACTTCCTCTTGCTTCTCCTGCAGGACTAGCAGCGCTTCCTTGTGCTCGACTTCCAGCTGCTGCCTTCGCTCAGCCACATTTCTCATGTGCTGCAGAAGAATTCATAGACATTACTGAAATACTGCCCTGTGTCCTGTCATGGGCCATGAAGTCAAAACATGGCCTGCATTTCATGTCATCATTAAACAGAAGAGAAAGCAAGAAACTCTTACCACAAGCCAGAGCAACACAGTCAAAGAAAATCCTTAAATCAGTGATGTCCACCTTATTTCCCCTCCCACCCAAATCACTGCAATAGCCTTTCTAAAGCATCTCTGCCCACTTTGGAAGGCCACGTTCCAGGATCCCGCAGAAGCAGAATTCCCAACAGAAGCACAGAGACAAAAGAATAGACAAAAAACCAAAGAGATAGCATGTGCCATCCAAAAGCAACACTAAATGTCTAGACAGCTCTTCCAAGTCACATGGATCCTACTGACCTTCAGCACCTGCTCTAGATTCTCCAGCTTGGTTTGGAGTCCTTGATTCGTCTGAATTACTGAATCCCGTTCCTTAGTAACCAAAACAACCTGCAGTTTCAGGTCAGCATTCTCAGATTCAACCTGAAGAGAAAGGTTTTTCAATTAGCACAAGTACCCATAGGTATTCCTTGTATAAATAACTGAAAACTATTTCTGATCCTTCATCGGTTGTTTTGCAGACCTGCTTTCTACTTGTAATGATACCAAAATCATGACCCTCCTCTCCCTCTGGCTTCCACTCAAAACAAATATAGATGCATTTGTGTTCAGTCCTCAATGTGATGAACACTTTATTTTGCACATACTGCTTCTCCCGCTAGACTCATCTCCACTCCCCTTTTGCAGGGAGGAAGGGACTGGGATATGAACAGGCTACATACATACTGAAGAGATACCAAAAAAAGCAGAGAGGTCTGAAAGCTTTTTTTAAATCCCACCATCTAGGATTAAACACAGAGAACAGCACAGAAAGATATGGTGGCCTACTGAAATCATGTTTACCTCCTCCACTTACTACAGGAAGTTCAGGCAACATATTTTGGTTGTAGATTGCAGATTATCAAAGGCAAACACTTCCACTTAGAACAAAGTTACTAAATATGTGGGAATCTTTATGCATGGTGGCAACATGATGACTCTGAAGATTGGCCTACGGGACAGACAAATGGTTTCTAACTCTCATGAATTACATTTGTGCAGAGAAGGAGCTGGAACAGAAACCCATGAAGGATCTTCATTGCAGCACCAGCTCTTCCACCATTCTCACACACAACAACACGTTCCTAGAACACAACCCCCCAAAGTGCAGCCACCCTCCCCTGAAATCTGCTCTGCAAACTGAACAATGCAAGTATCCTGCCTTTGTCCCAAGATCTGAAGCTTTTTGGTTTCCATCAGGCAAGGGCAGCTCTGAATTGCAGGGGTGGCTTTCTGCCCTGCCCCATCATCACCCACTAAAACCCCTCTTTGAGGATGACAGAAAATGCCAGAGGTGACTGAGGACTTTCAAACCATCATATGCCTGAATTGCTTGCAGTGATGGGTTCTGCTCTGCTACCACTCCGACCAGTGCACACTCCTCACACACCACTGTCCATCTTCGGTTATGAACTCATTAACAACTACCACAGGTAAACCAAGTATGAACTTAAGTAAGGACAAAGCACCTCACTCAAGTCTTGGGAAACTGTAATAAAAATAGGGCAGTTAACTGATCTGCTTGCAGTTATCATGGGGTACGCAGGACAGAGAGGTACACAGATGGGCACATGACCATTACTCAGCTGGTACCCTGAAAACCTAGCATGATAGCAAGTTCTTCTAAGCAAAATTTTAGAGCAACTAATGCTCCTTCTGGCAAACAAAGATGCTGCTTTTTACCTGTCCTGCCCATCCAGCCTTCTCGTTCAGCTGCAAGTTCTCTTCGGCCAGTCGTGCATTTTCACTTTGTACCTCCTGCAGCTGGATCTCCTGTCCGGAAATAGAGTGTGTTACTACACCAAGGCCCTCAGACTAACTCCCCCAAATTATTCTGCAGAGCAGCTCCACTGTTCCTGTTGACGGATGGTGCAGGATGTTGATGAGATGCTGCTTGAGCGGTGGAACACAACAGTGTGCAGCACTGCTCAAGCAGATACCAGCCCTGTGCCAGATGACCTCTGAAGTTTCTTTTCCCATTTATATAGCCTCACAGCCCAGAATTAGAAAGACATTTCCTTGTCTGCTTCACAGTGTCACATTATTTACATACTGCTGTCCAGAACTCCATCTTCACCTACAACAATTCATCAAGTTTTACTGTTGGTTCAAGATCAGAGTCTTCTTGACAAATTCCAGGTAAGGAAGAAAAATTATTTGGAAGAATGATGCTAAAGAGACTTCTAGACTGCACGGCTGACTCTATCCTGAAACCAGGATTCAGTCTGGAGTTAAGAAAGCAACATGAGCCAGCTATCACTCTGCCTTAAAGAATATTGTCTCTGAGCAGGCGGAACACCACGGACATATGGAGAGACACTGACTGAATTTGTCAGATCCAGTCCATCTGCAGCAACTTTGCACAGCATTATTGCTATTTAATAGTTCCATAATCACACAGGACTCCACACAGTCAGACAACCCATACATTTCTCTCTGCCAGTGTTTCATGGCTCATCAAATATTTTCTGGCTATCCCAAGAGCTAATTCCCTATGCGCGCAGAGTCTCAGCCTCAGTACTTCGAGGTGAGTTGGTCCCTTCTTGACCTTGAAAAGATACTAACAACATGAAATGACCAACTTACTCCTCAAACATCCCATTCTAACCCAGGCAATGAGGCTGAGCCAAGCACTATGAACTGCAAATGAGCCCGAGCTATGCATTAGAACTGACCTGAACTGAGATTTGAGCAAGACATAAAACGGATGGTAAGCACCCTTGTCTGAAACTGTATCTTGTCATAGTCCCTACTGCCACCAGTGCTGCTCAGCAAAGTAGAAACAGAAGGGAGAAATCCAGATGCAAATCCAGATGCAAAACCTCCATGAAATTAAACAGAGGCAAGATTTCATTCAACAAATAAGAAGCACAAGAAAATGACAGTGGGTCTGTGCAATTACCATCTCAAGATGCAGAAATCTCTTGATACTTGTCTGGAGTGCATATAAAAACAGTAAGTATCTCCTTGTGCTAGTTTTGGCTGGGATAGAGTTAATTTTCTTCATAGTAACTGGTATGGATGTTATAACAAAACATTGTGACATGTTTTGAATTTGTGCCAAAAACAGTGTTAATAACACAGGGGTGTTTCTGTTATCGCTGCACAGTGCTTAAACAGAGTCAAGGCCTTTTCTGCTCCTCACACCACTCCACCAGCGAGGAGCCTGGAGGTGCACAAGAAGTTGAGAGGGGACACAGCTGGGACAGCTGACCCCAACTGACCAAAGGGATATCCCACACCATATGGTGTCATGCTCAGCATATAAAGCTGAGGGAAGAAGGAAGTGGGGGATGCTCAGAGTTAGGGCATTTGTCTGCCCCAGTTACAGGTGATGGAGCCCTGCTTCCCTGGAAGATGGCTGAACACCTGCCTGCCGATGCGAAGTAATGAATGAATTCCTTATTCTGCTTTGCTTGCACGTACGGCTTTTGCTTTACCTATTAAACTGCCTTTATGTCAACCCACAAGTTTTCTCACCTTTACTCTTCTGTTCCTCTCCCGATTCTCTCCCCCATCCCACCAGGGGGGAGCGAGCAACTGTGTGGTGGTTAGTGGCCAGCTGGGGTTAAACCACGACACTCCACATGTAAAGGCCACGGAGTTTCATCTAGTGACTTATGTAGCTATTTTTCAACTCACAGCTAGCTGAAAGACTAAATAAACAATTCCAGCCTCAAGGGCTGGAGGCCAAATTTGTGACGCTGCTCAAATTAAGAGAAAGACCGGTGATTTGTTACTAACATAAACTGAAAAGAATCCAAGTGAAGCATGCAACAACTTAGCTCCTCTTCTACCATTATGCTCACAACAGTAGGCAACAAGAACACTTACCAGTTCTTTGCATCTTTTATGCTTTTTCCTCACTTCATGCTCAAGGTTTTCACATTTTTTGCGCTTTTTCTTGAGTTCAAATTCCTGCACGGAACAAGCATAAGTAGATCAGCAAGTCCACATTCATAACACATAAAAAAGTCAAACCCAGCTTCTCAGACCCAATGCTGCATTAGCTATTTTTATTTTCTTAAGAAAATCTCTTTGTGACAAACATAAACAATACAGAAACCAAGGGAGATTTTCTTTTAAAAGGTAGTAAAACCAAAAAACTTGTCAAGTTTCACTTGAAACTTTCTATTCCTCTCTTGCCCAAGCCTTTAATCTTCTGGAAACAGTTCTCTCTTTCCCATTTGCACAGGTTGTTCCTATTTGTACAGAATAGGATGGAGGACAGGATGCAGGGGACAAAAAAACCAGAGCTGTACAAAATATTCAGCTTGAAATATTAGCTATGCTAGCTTAGTTCCTGTTCTAATCCAAATGACATCTAGCTGAGTGCAGACATCCTCTGGTTATGTACCTTTATCTGTAGTTATTTGCTACCACTTCTGGTTCCCCTGATAGATAAGAACTGCTAAACCTCACTGTGAACTGTCCTAGTTTGCTGCAATAATTCTCAAGGGACATATTCCTCATGTAACATCTGTCCCAGGTCAGTCATCTGTTCCCACTTCAAATAAGACTAAACCAAACACAGCACAGAATCCATTGGTGTGTTTCCCTCTCACTTTAGTGTGACATATTCCCCCACCAGCCTGGAGCTGCCACCCAGCAACACTGTCCATGCAGACGGCGTATGTGTTCCCACGGATTCCCCAGGCTTCCCACTTTTGCACAGAAGTTGCACCTAAAAAGACTTCAGTCCCCAAAATCTCTGCCTGGATTCCATGGGTGAAAACTCCAAGAAAAAGTGTAGCAGTCCTTTACCCAAAACCAGGGTCACAACTCACCAGCTGTTCTATCTGTTGGCTGCTCTCTTGGTCTGTTATCGCATTTTGTGGAGGGAAATTTTCATGTCCTTCAGAGGCAGGTCTCAGTGGTTCCACCTGGAAAGCAAGCAAGATGCCAGAGAGCTCAGGGACAGCTGGGACCACAGAGCACACCAAGGGAGAAGAGGCTCTCCTGGCAGTGCCGCCTGGCAGAGCAACACTCCACATGAAAACCCCTGATCTCTGAACTGCACGACTGGACATGGAGAAAGGTGGACACCATGCCAGGGACCTCTCAGCCACCAGTGACCTGTGCTGGAAGTCTTCTGGAGCCCAGCACCAATCAATCCAGCTTGACTAAACCACCCACATGCAACAGCGGGCTCCAGAAAGCTCTCAGATCTGAGCTCCTATTCGTGCCTCCTCTAAGGTTTCAATGAGAGGCATCAGCAACACTTTTCATGGCCAATAAAAAGTAAGATGGAAGATGGTCAGAAAGGAGAACTTGTGTCCCTCATAAAGAGCAGAAAATAGAAATCAGAAGATCTCTGAATCTAAAAGCAAGGAAGAACAGACAAAAAATATCAAGAAATGGAGCATCCCACCTCAGCTTGTTGCTGAGAAGGATTGAAATGGCAACAGCTGTGCTACGGCTTATGTGCCACCACCAAACCAGATGAAAGGAGACACTTTACACATTTGTACACAAGTTTCTAACAAACTCCCTTAAAAGGGAGGAGCCCTTAAAAATATGCCTATTAAAATATGGGCTACAGACAAATGCACCTTTAATCCTCTGAATTTTCACTCTCAACTGTTATTTGACTTGGCATTGTCTGCCTAGAGTAATCCCTGACAGCAGGGCAAGGCCTGAGGTAAACGGAAGAAAAGAGGGCTTTGGTAATGTTTTACTTTAAATGTTGCATTTAAAGTTATTTTTTATAAATAGATTTTAGGGACAGGAGATATTTAGGATCACCAAAGCCAACTTTTACAGTGAGCAAGCAGCAGGATTTTGTGACTCCATCTCAGCCCTTAACCTTCGGTTGACCTCCCACCAGAAGTGGAATTTCTCATTTCACTTGGAATACCTACAGAGCTGAGGGGTCTATGTTACTAAGTCTGAGCTCCCTTTACAGTCAGCCATTGGGGCAGTGTCTAAGAACTATACCTAAAACAGCATTTCTTTTACCTAGTTTAGGCTTGAAACCCTGGTTTTAACTATGTCTATATTCATGGCTCCACTGCTGAAAGCCAGAAAACCGTAAGAGACTACACTCAAGCCCAGGTTATCAAGGTTTTCACTTTTTCTGCTACAAGGAAACCACCATCCTGCAGTGTGGCTCAGGGATTCCCTATCACCCATGGAATAAGGTTCATGTGGGCATCTGGCAGTCCAAGAACCAACTGGCAGCTGGAAATCTTGAGATCCTCCACCCAAGCCACAGTACTTTACAAGCCTGAGCCCTTGGGAGCTTTCAGACATGCTGTGAAACCAGTATTTAGCTCTGGAATATCCATGCATAAATGTTTCTGAGACTATTTTTTTTTAAATCACGTGGCACATACTAAGTTTCAAATCTGTATTTCACACCTCCCCTCCAAAATTATGCTTCCTCACAAACTGAAAATGTTGGATTTTAGTCAATTTTAATGAAATTAGATCCCAAGGAATGCTAGTGGATGCCAGCTAAGGTTAGACACTCACTGCACAAGTATCATGCACTATACTTCACAAGTCACGCTCTCTTGCACATAGACATGCAAGACAAATTTGCTTGACTGTGATCATTTCCCAGCAAAAAGCTAAACACTCCTAATTACAGACAACTTACAAAAATTACAAAATTACAAATTTGCCCACATGGACCTAGTTTCCACCCAGGAACAAAGACATGCCCCCAGCCACGTGCACATATACTGTTAGTTTTACACAGAGCCCAGACTCATCACCATATTAAACAACTGATAAACGAGACTGGCACACATCACAAAGAGAGCTGTGACCTGGAGCTGTGCCACCTCATTCACAGCAGAGACTGGAAGATGTTCAATGAATGAGCCAGGTGCAAAGGAATCCATTCAACCATACGGTTAAAAACCACTGTGCACTGACGCTGGCAGAGACCCTGCTGATAGAGCAGGATGGGGCTGTACAACTGATCAGCATCCCCAGGCTGTACCAGCTAAAGCCGAAAATACAACAGGCACAGAAGTATCCATACTCCGGCAAATGGACAGAAAGTTTAAAGCATGCAACAGACTAAATTAAAAATGCTGTAGGCTTTCTAGAAAGCTCTGCCCTTGGCACCCAGAAAGCATCATCGCAATGCTGCCCCAAAAGAATCACTACAGCATTTTCCGCCTAACCACTGACCATTCCCTCAGCTGTGCCAGAGTAGCTCTGCACAGTGTCAGGCAGAGCTGGACCAGAAAACTGATGCAGGCTTCAGGACAAGGGGGGAGGAAGGCTGGCTTTGCTAGGTTGTTTTTAACTCAGATCCATCACATCCCACTGCTCAACATGAGTTGCACTGACACAACTGAAGGGGCAGTGGGAACAAGCACTGGTGAACAAGAAGCTGTTTAAGTCAGCACTGCCACTGAAAAAAATCCCTGCTAAATTATTATTTGTCATTACAGAGATAAGCATGACCCCAAAACCCTAAATAAAGAAACAGATAAATCAGAAGGAGAACAGAGAAATGGGATTTTCCAAGACACTTAGAGGAGAAGCTTCCTTTTTATACTCTGAGGACATTCTTTGAAAGCCAGGGAATACTGCCCTGATGCACTGTGCTGGGGAGCAGGACAGAAGAGCAAAGTAACTTCTTTTAATTACAGTTAACTGCCCCAAGAGCTGACTTGATCCTCAGTCAGGATCAAATGGCACCACTGCACCCACACAAATACAACCCGTTGAGCCCAGGGTGTTCTGTACTACAGGTTTTGGCTAAGAGACTGGCAACAGCTCCCGTTCACTACTGCTGCCAGTCTTAGTCTTGTTGCTATTTATCAGCCAGAAAAATCTTTCGGCAATGTGGACAGACTCCTCTGAATCAAAGAAATAAAGATCATCCATGAGAAAGACCATAACACATGTTCCTGTCTGACAGAATCTGCAAGGGCCAGCTGAAAAGCGGGGTATGGAAGGGCCGTTTGAGGAAGAGAAGGGCAGAGCAGAAGGGAAAAAACAAGAAGCCTGTGCATCCCTTTGTCATTATGGAGGAATTTGGGGGGTGAAGGGTCACCAGGGCAGCAATCTCAAACTACGAAGAACAGAGCTGAGGATCTCTCTCAGACTGAACTGTCTTTAAGAAGAACTGTGGGAGCCAACAAAATAAACAGTAACAAATCATCAAGACTAGACAATATTCACCCAAGGGTTCAAAAACCCTCTCAGCATGAACTGAATCTCTCACTTAGCAGTAACTGAATCAAGACGTGCAATGTGTCACTTCTCCAACATCGTCTTAATACTAAATACCTGGAAGGTAGCAAATGTCAACTTTTAAGAGTATTCCAGCGGAGATCAGTGGAAACATGGACCAGTGCATTTGATACCCGTTCCAGGCAAACTGATAGAAATTGCAACAAAGATTAGGCAGATACTTAAAAAAAAACCCCAAACAAACACATATTGGGGAAAAAAAACCCCACACTCACAAATCTATAAAGAGTTTTTCTAAGCTGTCAGCAAGCAAGTGGGTGAGGCAAATACAGTAGGTACAATTTGCCTGTGTGCTCTGAACACATTCAGCCCCAGTGCCTTGAAAGACTTCTGCAGACACTGACCCACCATGGGATGAGGGGGAAGGCTTTCTGTCGGGCAAGTATCTAGTAAAAATGAGAGGGCTAAAAAAGCAGCAGGAACCGTGCTCTCCAAGTACTGATGTAGCAAAGAGACAAATGGTGAAGAGAGCCTCATGACACTGAGAGATTAGAAAGGACGGTCAGATAAATGATGTTTTGATAGAACCCAGGGCTTAGACAAAAAGGCAAAGAGATCAATAGGAAAGGGAGAAAAAACTTCATTATGCTACCATATAAATCAATGACACAGCATCTAGGATACTGCATGCAGCGCTGCTTCCCCCACACAAAATGACAGAGAAAATGTACAAGGGAAACAGACAATACTGAATAATGGAAGAGGCTAAAAAGAAAGAAACAAACAAAAAACCCAAACAGCTGAAGGAGAGGGGCCTATAAGCTCACAAGTGACTTGGAAAAGACGAACAAGGAATGAATATTCAATACATCTGCTGGAAGAGCTGGGGAGCAATAAATGAGCACAGCTGGTGGGAGTTCAGAGGGAAGATGAGAAGCTCACGCAGCCTACAGATGTGAAATTCTGCTATGGGATGCTGCGGGTGTGGAAAATTTCCGAAAGATATCGGGTCAACCCACACAAGACAAGCCCACCAGGAGCGAGCGGACCCCACAGGCCGCCCCCGGCTCAGGAACCCCGCAGACCGCCGGAGCTGGGGGGCACCGGGGCGCATCTGGTGCCCGAG
>NW_010557229.1:5969-8346 GCF_000687285.1 Phaethon lepturus | reverse complement strand
GCTGGTCACACGCGGCAACAGGTTCTGCTCGCTCACATCTCCCTCCCACGCGCGCGCACAGGCACACGCTCGCAAAATGGGACGAGTCAAAGTGCCGGCTTGACTCATCAGCCACATGATCAAAGGCTGGATCTAAAAAGGGGGAACTGGTTTACTCACTGTCTTGGGTACAATCTGTTTCTTGGGCTGCCCGATCTTGAACGGTATCCTGGAAAAGAGAGAAGAGGGAAGGTGTAAGCAAGCGATGCGGGCCTCAAACAGCCCAGCCCCGCCGGTCTCGTCCTGGGTGATGGGTTTTGGGGTGAGCAGGGCTTGTTCCGGGGCAGCGGCACCCCTTTCTGTGAAGCATGCTCCCCCTCCGAGAGCCAGTGTCTCCCCCGAGGCCAGCACCTCCACCTCCAGCCACAGCACGCCCTTTTCCCCTCCCTCCCACCACCCTCGTAAGGCAAATAAATGCAATGGATGCTCCAGGCGTTGCTTGGCAAAACAAGCAGCTGAAGAACATGTTATGTTTAAAAACAAATCTGAAGGGGAGGGGAAAAAGAAAATAAATTAAAAAACAACAAACCCTGTAAATATTTAGAAAGGGGATATTAAAAAAATTAACAACTCGAGTGTCTGGAGCTGTGAGCTGCTTCAAAGGATTTCTCTGATACAACAGCTGTAGGAGCGGCTCACCTGCCAGCAGAACAGCCTTCATTCTTAAAATCTTTAATATGGTTGCTAGTAAAATCTGGGTTACCTGAATGATTTTCCCCACGCGAGTTAGCTCAAAGGTGAAGAGTACTCAAAATAAATTACACAACATATGTAAGGGTGGCTGGGTCAGATGGTTACAGCCACGCAGCCATCCTGAAAATAATTGGATTTCTTTCACCTATCAATGTAATAAAAATCCAGGAACTCGACTGCTGTTTTCAATGTATTTAATTAAGTTAAAGAGGTGCTGCTTCGTTAAAGCATCTCATCCAAAAAACTCCCAACGTTTTCTGCATCATAGTCCTTTAACTGAAAAGAAAAAAAAATGGTCCCATAACGAAAGGCGAGTATCTTTTCCCAGCGATGCCGCACCTAGAGCATGCCTATAGCTCCACGGCATCGGCATCCCATCCCAAATCCGCACCAGGCGCTCCTTGGAAAGGTGCCCGAGTCCCCTCTTGGACGAGTCCAAATTCTCACACTAACCTAATAACATGCATTTTAGGACTCTGGCTTGGCCGCTGGTCACACTGCCTCCCGAGCTGGCTTTTCTCACTGCTGGGCAGCAAACGCGTGGCTGGTTCTCTTTTTGTTTCTCATCAGCTTTAAAGTTTCCCCGCACCGGCACTGCTATAACACTGCTCGATCAGACAACTGGAACCCCAAAACCCATTTTTATTAACATAACGTGCCGTAAAACCCAGCTACGAGCAATGCCACGCGATGGGAGAAAGTGCTTGCGACAAAGCGACATGCCATCCACGCAGACGAAGCAAAACCAAGATTATCCGACAACCTGATCCCTCCCGGCCTCGCTTCTGCCCATCTTTGCCGCTGTTTTCGAACCAACGGTGTAATTAGCCACTGGTAATAAACCGGGGCTGCAACCCGTGCGTACCTCCTGAGCGGCTCAGGGAGCACAAGCCGACCTGAGTCACCAGGTTTAAATTTAAATTTTTCTGGAGAACTTCCTGTTTATGGTTCTCCAGTTGGACCGATATAATTTTAGGTTGTTAACCCTTTCCAGCTCCTGTGGCAGGCCTGGCAGCCATGAATCACACTTCTTTTATAAACAAACACTCATCTGGTGTATAATTATCCTGTCAATAACTGGGTGTGTGGAGCCTTACAGGAAGAAAGCAAAAAAATAAAGAGTTTTTTCTTTGTGTTTTCCTACATGGGTCAAATATAAACTAAAATGAGGCACCTCCCTTAATCTCGCAGGCACAGGCTGTCCCATCCGCAGCCAGGTGCCGTCACTCGATGTTTTTGGAAGCGATGGCATCAACCTATCTCGGTGGAAAGAGGAGAAAAAGATGTTGTCTTTACCCAAGGGAGTGAGTTACCCCAAGAAAAAACAGCTTGAAACGAGCCACGGCGGCTGCTGGACAATCTCCGGCAGCGCGGGGACAAGCACAGGGCTCAAGCTGGAGCTGGGCTGGTTCCTAGCGGGAAAGCACAATTAAAAAGGTGATTAAAGCATTACCTGTGCACAACCTTCCCCTCTCCCTTGTCAGGCCAGCCCTGCCAAAGGGGGTTATTTAGAGCAGCAATCCCAACCATCGCTGGCCGCTGGCAAGCTGGGTTAAATCAAAGCAATTCTGGTCATAAAAGAGGGATGTGGGGAACGGGCAGGGCACAACTGTGAATCGGCGTCGGGCGGGTGCCACCAAGCTGG
>NW_010557229.1:5062-5955 GCF_000687285.1 Phaethon lepturus | reverse complement strand
GCAGCCGTGGGGAAGGCAGCGGGGAGCTCAGGGGGTCCCGCCCCGTCCCCCATCTCCGCTGCACAGCAGAGGGGAAGGGAAAAAAATTCCAGCTACTTTCTTCCTGAACAAAAGAAACTCATTGGAGCGCTTCACAACGCTGCAAATACACTCTGAAGCAGTAAATATCTCTGTTAGCGTCGTGATGCCAGTTAGCTAATTATGTCTGTCTCGGTAAAACCTCTAAAAAATAACCCCATGCAAGTAATGTCTATTCACCAATTTTTTGTTGTTGTTGCTATTTT
Organism: Phaethon lepturus; assembly: GCF_000687285.1. NCBI lineage: Eukaryota > Metazoa > Chordata > Aves > Phaethontiformes > Phaethontidae > Phaethon > Phaethon lepturus. The sequence goes on along the minus strand of NW_010557229.1, from coordinate 5,671 downwards.
ACAATTGGAGATAATCTTCCTGGTTTCTGAATCTTTGCTTCTTAAAACAGTTCTGTGGGGGGGCCGGGAGGGGGGGAATGCATAGCCAAGAACAAAAGCAGTAAGGAAGAAAAAAAGATGAGAGGTACGGATCTTATCTGAGCCTTTAAAACAAACGGATATGCCCCGCGCTTCGAAACGCGACGGCAAGCTGCTGCTGGCACCGAGAACTTTTGCCCCTCCATGAGTCGGCATCGCAGGCTGCAAAACTGGGGGGACGACGTGTGCCTGACGCAGCAACGTTACAACCATTTGCTTAAAAATTAAGAGCCGCCAGGTGTTTTATTCTGATTTAGAAACCGTGTGACGGGCATAATGCAAACAAGTTGGAGAGAGACGGGTCGGTATCTTTTACTGCCACGGATTATCGGCGTGGCACGGTTATCACCGTCGCCTTAAAAGCTGAGCACGGGTCTATATACACCGAAGGAAAACCAGAATCGGTGCATTTTTTTGATCTCTCATTTCTGCTGAGCGAGAGAAAGCTGGGGTTGTGTTTGGGGTGTGAAATCCCTTGAAATCCTGTTCCTGAAGAGCTCGCTGAGTCACAGCCAGAGCATTCCCACCCCG
>NW_010557229.1:2139-5049 GCF_000687285.1 Phaethon lepturus | reverse complement strand
CCCGGCCCCTGGCCCGGACCGGCCACCCGCGCCATCCCCAGGGAGGTCACCGGGAGTTTGGGAAAGCGGTGGGGTTCAGCTGGGAGGGAGGAGGGCGAAGAACTGCAGGGAGGGGGTGGGAAGAGCTTAAAGTCGGAAAAAAAGTGTGGGTGGAGAGAATCCTGCAAGCTTCTACTCGGGGATGCTCAGGAACCCCAGGGAGGGGAAGGTGGGAGAAGCTGTGGCTAATTTTCTCTGAAGTTTCCCCAGCAATGTCATATATTTACTTGGCTTTTCCATGTGCAAACCCAGGGCCACACACCAAAGCAGTTAATTCTCCTCTGGATGCACAGGAGAGTTGCAAACAAACCTCGCAGGCAGGGGGGGAATACAGCTCAATGAGGTCTGCGGGGAGCTGGAGTTTAAAACATGTAGCTCCCCCTCCCACTCTCCGCCAGTCCCCAGAAATGAAGGCACGCAGGAATTGCCAGCGTGAATCAGATTAAATCATTGCTAATTTAGGGAGGCGATGGTCCTTTTGCCGCGTTGGACCGACCAGGACATCAAACCTTGGCTCCATCTCCAGAACATCCCTTTGCAACCCCTAATCAGGCCCCAGAAGACCCCTCGCAGATAAGGCAGCGATAAGCACGAAGCATTTTCACCCACGGCTGATAAGCCGCTGCCCGTGGGGACGCCGAGCCGAGCCGCTTGCTGCTCAACCAGGGGAGGGAAGGAAGGCTGGACAGACAGACGGACAAGCAGCACGCGAGGGAAGGGGCAGGGAGAACTGAGGCCGGGGCAGTGTGCTCGCTCGCGCTGCGTTTCGGACGTTAGTTCCCCAGACACTTAAGAAAAGCGACGCCAAGTCTCCGGCGACCGCACGTCACCAAAATCAGTATTTCTGCCACAGGCGGTGGTGGACACGGGCGGCGTTTGCCCAGGACCCGCAGGTCTCGGTGTGGTATGAACTGGCGGTAACGACTGGTTTTTATCGGTAACACCAGCACTGTCAGACTGCCAACTAAATTCATGTTTTGTGAAAAGTGCCCGCTTCCCGTGGAAAGTTTCAGGGCTTTTTTTTTTTTTCTCTCTCTCTCTCTCATCGAAACCCCAAGCGCCAGCAAGCCAGCGCAGCCTGGATTTCCGCCACAGCTTTTCACTCTTTGAATTTCCACCAAAAATCTCGATTCTTTCACCGGAAAGAAACCTCTCTCTGCCTGCAGCCAGGAGGACGCCATCCAGCCTCCTGTGCTGCGAGGGGTGACCCCAACCCACCGAGGCTGGTCTTCCCAAAGATTTTGGCACGTGGCATGCCAAGGGCTTTTACAAAACCATCCGTTTATACCTGATCCTCCGTGTAGACAAAAACTGGCCCTAAACTACCCCACAAACTTGCCCTGTGACAGTCAGGAGCCCTTCCCCAAGCCCGGCTCTGCTCGGTGGAGAGCCCTTCCCTGCGCCCAGGCTGTGCCAAGCTCCTGCTTTGGGAGAGGACTCGGCGCGGAGGCTAATTGCAGCCAGGAGACCTGCCTGTTCACAGGCCTAGCTGCTACCCCGGAGAGATCAAAGCGTTCCTGCAAACATCAACGGGAAGGTGGGGAGCATCCGAGGAAAGATGCAAACGTCGACGTAATAACTTTCACTTTCTCATTACCGTTATCGAGTGAGCTTTCTGTGATGTGATACGTGATGTGATACACCCTGAAAGTTCAAGGGCAGCTGCGACCACCATCAGTAGCTGCTGAAACAGGACTAATAACCTCATTAGTGTTCCTGAGTCCTAACAAGTGCTGAAGGCAGCCTGCGCAGGACGCGAGGAGAGGCAAGGCGGCGAAGGCTGGCAGGGCGTGCGCACGTGCAAACCAACCCCGGGCGCCTGGACCACGGGTCTCATGACTTTGGGCTTCCTAAAAATCACCAAAACCTGCAAATCCGTGGCTGCGTGGGCTGCCCCGGAGCTGAGGCGGGCTCACCTAGCCCTGCCCAGGTGAGAAAGGCACGAAGGCAGACGCGGGTTAGACGTTGATCTCGAGCATCGCTCCGGATGCCTCGCTGTACTACATCGTGTCCATGGAAACTGCATGCACCGTCCCACCCCGCTCCCCCCGCCTCGCAGGAACTCATAGCAACCGCTCCAAACACAGCACGAAGGCAAAAAAAGGAAAAAATTATTCAAACGGATCACAAACAGCTTATGTCGAGGGAGACTCTGCGCCAAATTCTGGTTTGGGTTTTCTCTTTGGTGGAGACGAGCGGGGAGGTCACAGGGTGGCGAGGCAGGGAGCGGAGCGATGTGGGGATACGGTCCTTCGGAAATCAACGCTCCCACCTGCATTTCAACCCCATCCCCACGAACCTGTAGGCATTAAGCCACCAACGGATGTCAGGGCAAGCCCCTGCAGCGAGGGAGAAGGAAAAAAGAAGATGTAAACATCCATTTTATGTTGGTTTAGGTCAGCCTGGGGAAACAAGGCACCTTCCGCAACTTCGGCAGCGGAGAGGTGTGCCCGCAGACGGCAAGCTCTTCGGAGCAGGGGCTGCTCGCATCTCTGCATCTTGCGCAGAGCCAAGCACGGTGTCAGTGTTAAGCAAATCAAAAATAATGTCAGAATCTACTCTCCCACCCATTCCAAGATGAGCATGAAAAAAATAATGATATTTTACTCACCCATCAAAAGAAAATTACTCACGCCAGGCGCGTGGGCGAGCAGAATTTTGCAAGGCTGTTTTAGGCCCTGACTATGCTACAAAAATATCCATTTTAAGCATGGTTGTGAAACACGGTTGTGGCTCAACTATAACACTGTTTTTTAGCTACCTGCACAAAGAAGGCGGAAAAAATAATAATTAAGAAATAACCACGTGCTAATCGCGCTCAGAGAACCACGCCGGGCGCTGCAATCTCCTGCCATGGCGGAGGACGCGGCG
>NW_010557229.1:0-2108 GCF_000687285.1 Phaethon lepturus | reverse complement strand
CTCCGCCCCGCGAGGTGCTGCGGCGAGCCGAGGTGCCAGCACTGCCCGGCTTGCAGAAGGGCACGGCAGCGTTTCGGTTTCGCTGCAATAATACCTCTGGGATGTGCAAACCGCCTTGCACGGGTGCTACACGCGGCAGCACTGTGCAGGGTGGTGGTTGGGAGCTGCGCGCACCTCGCTCACCGCTTTGGTATCCAGTTGCTTCATCCAATCTAATTTTATCCCGTGCTCATCTCCAAATCCTGGTTTCATTGAAACCCGGAGAGAAGGGGAAGCGTTGCCATTGACCACGAGGGGACTGTGATTTGGGCTCCAAAAAACATCAATATTGATTCACTGGAAAGAAAACGGTGCCTTGGTCTGTGTTTGCATCACACCTGCCCAACGTGGCCACAGCACAGCTCCAAAACATGGAAAACAAAATGAATAACCAACAAACCTACTCTTAGACTACAACCCAGCTACGCCTGCCGCTTCCTCGCGCTCTCCTCTTCCCCTTGCTAGCAGGCATAAATCCATCCAGCCAACTGTCCTTTCTGAGATGGACAGCCCAACTCCAGCCTCCTCTTCTTCACCTCCATCCCCAAATATTTCAGAAAACACATTTACATTAACTCTGGATTGCCTCCGATAAAGATCTGGGGAGTTAAATATCGCACAACCATACAGTTCCACTCCCGACTTCAAATCGATGCCAGCTCTTTAGTCCACTTAGCGAGAGCTCCCTGCCAAGAGACATATGGTTTAGCAGTCCGGCAACGGCAACCCCCCATGCAGACCAATAATACGCTGCACTGCAACAAGAAAACACGTGCTTCGCAGTGCCTCACTATCAACATTTGCTTAACATATTTTTTCTCCCAGTAAATACCAGCTGTTGCAGCGGTGCCGAGAGGCAGCACTCGGATATCGAGCTGTCACACTACTAAAACCCTTTTCCTGTTTGTAACATCACCTGCAAGAGCTGGGAAACCGAAAGAGGAGGAATTTGGGAGTCTGGTTACGAGCTGCAACAGTACTTCGTTTTATGTGGTTTCACGACCCTTCAAAACCGTTTAGGTGGTCACAAATTAGATGCTTGCAGCAATTGAGGATGATGATACAGTAAAAGCCATCACGCCGTTTCTCTCCTTTTTTAAAGGGAGTGATGGTCAAGGTAATCACCAGACTATTTTCCCCTCTCTCCTCCAAAACACATGGCTATGGGCGAGTGGTGAGGAAGAGGGCGATGCAGACGCGTTCGCGAGGCCCCAACCCACGGCGTAAAGCCTAAAGGAAGCCACTAAGCTCTGCCGAGATTTGGAAAACATCTCATCTGTCCATGGCAAAGCTGTTTCCCAAAACAAGCCTACTCCTGCTCTAAATAAAGCTTAGCCTAGAAAGGCAGCACTGCCTAGTTGCCTAGGTGCAGAAATGAGGAATTTGCAGGTTTAATCCAGCCTCCGTCACCAGTGGGTTACTCTTAACTCTCCGGAGCAAAGTTTCCCCGTGTCGGTACAACGGGCATTGCTGCGTTCCCAGTCCCGATGCGGCGCAGAAAGCCCCAACCCGCCAAGCGCTCGCAAAGAGCGAGGGAAAGCAAGGATAAACCAGGCACAATTCAACAAGGCATCTACCATCCCGCCTGCGAACAGCCTCTGTGCCCTTTAATCTCTAGAGATCTCACACAGGCCTTTGCAAAAAAGTAATTAAGGTAACGAGCGTACAGAAGCAAAACTGGAGGCAGAGTTATGTGCAGCTTTGCCGGCCTTCTCTGCGGGACAGAGCCGAGGATGAAGCTCCATCCTCTTGATCAGCTACGACAGCCGACCCCTGCAAAAAGGGGTTTTAATCAACGCTGCCCGGGGTTTAACGGTGCCCGTTGCCAGAGAGAGACGCACGTGCAAGCTAAGCAAACACGCTCCGCCGCACAAAGCGACCTCCCGCCCCGCCGGGCTGGAACAAAGCTCGCTCCCTCCGTGGGGACGGCAGAGCAGCGGCATCGCGGCCGGACATGTTTTACTCTGACGTCTGAGGAGCGGGGCATGACCCCGGCACAATCGGCTCTCCCCTCCTGCCCCGGCACACACGCCGGCATTTGTTACTACTGCTGGCGGGAGCGTAACCCC
>NW_010557228.1:465-911 GCF_000687285.1 Phaethon lepturus | reverse complement strand
TCCTCTATTTCCCCTTGCAAAGCTCACTCTGCGGTGCTTGGCAGGCCGGCACCTCTGCAAATAAATAAATAAATAGAGCCGCGCCGTGGTGCAGCGGTACAAAAAGGAGAAAAACAAAGCGAAAGCAGAAAAACAAAGTGAAAACAAAACACATCCCCCTGTTAAAGTCCCTGGGGCCATCCCTGGGGCCACGATGCATGAGCACGAACACCCAGCTTAGGATTTGTTTTCACCCTGGGACCTGCTCCACCCCGTCGTTGCTCTGGCTGCACCACGAAATGCCCTCCTGCGTTTCGCGGCACTCGGAGGGTTGGGGGTGCACCCCGATCAGATAATAGCAACTCTACCACAGGTGCGTTTTTTAAGCGGAATTAACCAAGCGACTGCCCTTTGCAAGGTCTTCTTGACAAAGGAAAACTGCCGTGAAGGGACTTGGGTCTGCCTGG
>NW_010557228.1:0-451 GCF_000687285.1 Phaethon lepturus | reverse complement strand
GCGGCCTGGAGCCCGGCTGGACGCGTGGAGCCTTCCGCGTCTCCTGGGTCCCGCTGCTGACCCAGCGATGGCAGGCGTGCTCCAAAACACCGGAGTGAGCACGGTGACAGCTCAGGTAATCCGGTGAAAGGGACCTGGTGTCTGCTGGCACTTCTACTGGTGCTTTTTGCCAACTGGAATTGATTCTCCAGCCACCCCCAAGCCTCCACTGTGCCCGGACGCGCCAGGTCCCTCCGAATGCAGCCGGCTGCAAGTTCAGTCCCTGCCAAAGCTCCTGCTTCGTGTGGCAAAGCAGCAGCAGGGACCTGGAGAGGAGCAGCCTAAAGATTCTCCCTGGGATTTTTTATTTTGTTTGGCTTGGGTTTCTCTTTCAGGAACCACAAACAAGTTAAGCTGCTTCTGTCCGCGGCTGGGGCTTGACTAACCTTTGCGGTGGGCGCGGGAGGCCGGG
>NW_010557227.1:8357-10747 GCF_000687285.1 Phaethon lepturus | reverse complement strand
CTTGTTGTCCCAAATATGGGTTCTTCCACTCTGTGTGCAGAGAGCCGAAAAACACAGAGTCGAGATATTTGCTTTTATTCCACATCTGCGCAGAGTTGGGTGCTAGGTGGTAGGTCCACAAAGCTAGCACGCCTCAGTTAACACACAGAAAATATTTATACACTTCGAGCAACAGTTATCAGTATTTTTAAAAGTTGGCTGTCACCCTTGTTCCCATTGGTTCTCACAAGCCTCGTCTCCACTTAGTCACAGTATCCTTTTTTTACTGAGCATGCTCAGTGAGGAAGGGGCTTTTGTGGGGAGGGGGCTTTCCCAGCCCAGGGGCAGGTTTCTATTATGCCAAATAGATGTTAATTAGATGTTAATTAGGATAGTTCACTCAAGGTTCAGTAGTTCTATTTCTTTTGTGATTATCTTGTTCCTTCCCTCAAGGTTGCACCTTGTTAACTGCTCAGAGACTAAACAATACCCCCAGCTTCATTCCTTGCATACCTTGAACATTAGTGACAAGATCACAACAGGATGTAGCATGAGATTAAGAATGCTGGTTGCTGTGGGTGACCATCCGAGGAGGGCTTCCCACCATCTATGTTCTCCATCTTTCTTCATTTGGTCTCAAACACAGAATCTTTAAAGCGAAGTCAATTTTGACATCTCTCAACTACAATGGTCAAGCAGCACAACCAGATCTAGAGCTCAGCTCGACAGGAGGACAGATCCAATTTGCGCCTACACCCATGCTGTTTGGTTAGGAGCTATTTTGCCATTCATTTTTGTATTATGCTATGCAACAAATTTGTTGAGTAATCTTGACAGAGTGCTTGCAAGAGAAGCTATAGAATACTTTTTTGGGGGAAGAATCTTAAGGTGTTTGTCTTTTGACTAGAAAAAATAACTGCTAGAGTCAAGAAGTAGCTTGCTCTTTCCCATTCTATAAAGAGGACAAAACTACCCTTGCCATTCCTTATATCCAAACCTTTCTGTAAAAAGAGAATTATTACTCTCCTGGTGGGCTTTTTTTCCTGGGATTTATCACAGTGTTACCAGTGTATTTCACAAATAATATGATTTCATAACACCCATGCTCCTGTGGGAAGTATTACTATCCTCATTTTATAAGCAGCAAGGAGTCAAAGAGAGATTAGAATCAAATACATTTATAAATTTTGGGGTATAACAGATAACAAACATACATAGGACCTGATAGTCTAGGATATCTTGATGTCCTTCAGGTGTATGTTTCTCATAACAAATATAGTAGATAGCACTAGCATAGTGAAAAACTGAAGAAAAACCAAACAAACAAAACTCCCAACTTTTTTCTTCTTCAACACAGGTTTGCTTGTGGCTGCTTTAAATAGCTTATTACTTCCAAGGGCAAGTTTGCCCACCTTTCTGCTTGCAAGTAGTCCGTATTGACTTTGACATTAGGAATAAAGCAGGTTATTAATCCTCTTGAAGAGGAGAATCTGAAGAGGAGAATCCCAGAGCACCTACCAAATAATATCTCTAGAATAGGGTTCAGAGAAGATACAATGAAGTTGGGGGTGGAAGTGGGAAGAGTTTATATCCCAACACCAATTACACACTTTTAGACAAATTCAACAGGCACCTTAATGGCTTCATAAGTTCAGGCTGTGAGCAAACTGATGATGCAGTGAGATGAGACAGGACAATTCAATATCACCAACAGTTCACTGCTGCCAAAATGGGTAGGCCACGCTCCCCCTCTCCCATTCATGACACATGCTGCCTCTCTTTCTTATCATCCTTTCTAGTGTTGCTCTGGCACTTGTCACACTTCCCATCCCCTTCCTCCAACACAGGCACAATATAATTGATTTATACCCAGCCTCCAATTTAGCACCATGCCTTAATTCCAATTAAACAACATCCTGAATGCTTCCAAAATGCTTCAGCGTTCCCTCCCCAACTCACACACACACTGACTACAGCTGCACAGATGTGCATCAGGGACCTGAAAGAAAACTTACATTTCCTTTATTTCTAGGCAATGTTTTGAACCTCTAATATCAGTGGCAGATAGAAGGAAGAGCAACTAGACTCCTCAGGCCCCCCATTTTCACCTCTGCTCCCCATTTAGGAGTCGTCATCAGGAACCACAAAATCCAACTATATTTATTGTCCTTCACATATGTTTTCCACCATGAAGGGAGTAGACATCATATTGCTTTACTAAGTCAAGGTTTATGAAAGATCTGATCTTTGTTTTTATATAAAATTCATGAGCATTCATGTTTCTAGAATCCGTAGCCTTTTCCTCTCTTGTACAACATTAGAAATTGCAAAAGGGGGGAGAGAGAAAAGGAATGAAACTTTTTGGTGTAGTTTCAACATTTCCTTTTTTTTTTTTTTTTTTTTTTTTTTTT
>NW_010557227.1:1519-8326 GCF_000687285.1 Phaethon lepturus | reverse complement strand
GACGCGTGTGAAAATTCCTCTTTAACTGTAGAAGATATACACTACTGACAGATTATTTAGAGGTAAATGTGAAAGGGGACAGGCTAATAATTCTTTAGACTAACTATAAAATAGGGGAATGCTTTACAGCTGACACTATGAGTATATCAACCCAGTAATTGGATGCACGTGTTAGTAGCAGTAAAAAGGCACTGTCCAGTTGTCCACTTTACATGGGAACCTACTTTGAATGTATTCTTTGATTTACTGTTGCAATTAGAACTGAATGTTCAAAGAAAGAACACGAGTGACCTAATTTAAAAGCAGAGTGTCTTTAAAGCCATTATTTAGCATGTGACCTAGCTCACTAACCATTTCTTTCCCTTGCAACTTCCATTTGTTGCACTGTACTCATGAAGTAGCAAAATTAGTTTTATTAATCCACTCAGCTAATGAATTCAGTTTTAATATCAATTCAGTGATTAAAATATAAGCCACTTTCTCCTCACTCCTCCCCTTGAATATTTTCATTTTCTTCATAAACACAGAGAGCTTTCCCAGGCTGACTTTTCAAAACTTCATGTAACAGTGTCTCCTGTCTCCTTTTTACTATGTTGCAACTAACAGAGACATTTTACAACAAATTGGCACTAGCAAAAAAAGCAATTAATACTGCTAGGAAAAGACCTTTCCAGTTAACAGAACTAATGGTTGCAAGTATCATTGACTACTTTTTTGTGTTAAAAGTATCTGAACAATGAAAGGCTGCAAGATATTAAAATATTGCATCAAAATAAGTTGTTGAAGCAAAAGAAGGAAAATTTGTTTGATAAGTACATAGTTAGACTAGCGGTACTAGTACACCTACCGACCAAGAAACATACATGTCCTCACATTAACTAAATGCATCCTCCATTTCTGATCTGATAATTTGGTTTTCATAGCCCAAAGCAAGCAAAGCTTACTTCTCCATGCAGTCTCATCGAGCTGACATTGGTTGGCAATGCTGATAAACATTCAAACTATTTGTGCTGTTCAAAGTGTCAAAGAGTTCATTAAATGACAAACCCCAGAATATTAGGATAAGGTAGTTCAGTGTCTTATGGTGACTGCAAGCAATGGTAGCAAGTGTTCAAAATGTGGAAGCTGAAATTTCAACTCTGCTATTTTGGGGAAGAAGGGACTGTAAGAGCTTGATTCAGGAAGCTCTTCAGAAAACTGAAAAAAACAAACAAAAACAGGCCATGAAGGAAACATTATAACAAATCCCAAGTTGACTGAATCATTTCTCTGCTTTGCTGCCACTATTCCTATCATCCCAAATATTAAGCTTAAGAATAAAAATACAATATTGTTTACAAAGATGTTTTTTCCCTATTTAGAACCTTCCTTCTACGATTATATTACTTGCTCAGAGGAAGTCAGGAATCCTCCACGAGAGGAGATGATGTCCTATGTTCATACAGGCACCTGCTATTTTTAACTTAAGACACACAGGTTAAGAAGATTTGCTCATAGAAGGGTTGTTCCTTTTCCAAAATGAAAGGCTCTGTGGAAGAAGACTCCCCTATCACAGGATCTGATCTGACTCCCATTTGAAGTGAAAGGGCACCTATTCACACACGCAGCTCAAAGACATCTGAAAGTCATCTTAAAATGCCTTATTTCAAAACAGAGGATCTTATCCTACAACTGAATGCATCCAAGATGTTTCAAAAGTGTAAGCATATTCTGTAGTGCTCACTCAGATAACGCCATCTTCAAGGGAAGCTTTGACCAAGCCACTACCTGAGAACCCTCCCATTAAAACAGCAGCATGGCATCTATAAGCCTGTATGCCCCTTGGTCTCATTTTTCTGAGGTTTTAAGAACAAACTTCCAATTGCCCCTAACTCTTCCTTTTTCACAAGTGACTATAAGTTAGATTTATGAAGACAAAAAGACTTCTTACAACTGTATATTTTGAACAGATTTATGACAGGGCTACAGCATCAACATGGAAGGTCCACAAGGCAGGAGTGCAGTAAGGGTAACAGGAGTGTGTCATGTAGACATTAAATAGTACAGTTCTTTCCACATTCATAAATCCTAAGTGCCTAAGGTTGTATACTGCTGGTTATAAAGTATGTAACCAAGTTCTGCAGGGGAACGGAAGAAAATACTTAAAGTGAGAAATCATCTCCATAAGAACATATACATTTCATATTAAGGAACCTAAGATTCAAATTACTTCACTAAGTACTATTTCCTATTTTAAGTCTTTTTAATCAGTAAAAAAATAAACCAGATCTCTATGGAGAGTAAAACAACAAAACACATACACCCACTAATCAGTCTTTAGAAAAATGGAGAAAAGTTCTCACATTTACAAACACCAGCTTGTGAAGAGTCTATAACCCCAAAACAGCTAGCTTAAAAAAATGTTCAGTAGTAAAAGAACACATTTTACCAAGTATTCTAATGTGGTTTGAGCTGTACATCTGAGGTTAATGTACCTATCAAGCTTTATGATTTTACTACACCTGAGGTATAATCAAAAAGCTATCAAACTGAGTATACTTAATCCAAACAATTTTAATACTATTTTAATGTATATAACCCAATATATAGTATAAATCTGTATTTATATGTCATGTATATATGCACACACTTAAAACCCTCAGTAAAGTTCAGCACTTCTAGCAATTAGAGTGGTTGTTTACAATATTTTAAGCTACAGAATGAGACTCAAAACTTTCTTGCTATTAGTCACTATGTTGCTAATCTGATCCCACACTAACTAAAACAAAACCAAATACGATCAGGGACTTCAGCAGAGCCTAAAGCTATGTATAAAACATAATCGCATACTCATGGGAAAAGCCTGGAATAGGTTAACTTGTGAGAAGTAGCTAGCTCTCCCAGTAAACACTCTTATTCTGCAATTGCAATGCCTTTGCACTGTTTGGATTAATCCACCGTGGATGCTCAGGCAGCCAATTAATAGCCTCTCAGCTGGTGTTAGCTCAAGCAAAGCTAAAAGGGCTTAATTAGCTTATACAGCTGAGGATCCATCCCCTTGTCCACCTACTTCGACCAGAGGTGACACCAGACAGTGGCTGTGCCGCCATCTACCGTAGGTTTTGCATAGCACTGCTTGGTCCAATGCCCGCAGGAATCGCTCCAGCAATTCTTCCCACTAATATCCAGGCTCAATGACACAGACTCCGCTCCCTAAATACGTACCTAATTATTGGCCTTTGCTGAGGCAAAACTCCTCCTACAGACTGCAGGTTAACATTGCATATTGGGTTACCATTCTTCAGCTACTAAGATCTGTCCTGTAAATTTGAAGTATGTGCTTCATAACACTTAACAATTGCCTTAAAAGTCAATTAAAAATAGCATAACACTCGAAAATATGTTCAAGTTTTCCTGAATCAGTTTATCATATATCATGTAGCCCAATGCATGCTGTTCATTAAACCTAAAGAGTTTCACTATCTTCAAGAAAGCTTTCTGGGTGCAAGTAAAGTCAGAATCTGCACACATGCAGTTTTTTCTCCAATTTTATATATGGCTTAAGCTCCTCTTGGTCAGCCCAGATCTCAAGTTATAGCAAAAGCTTCTCTAATTACTCTTTGGAGGTTTTTTTGGTTTTGTTTTCCCCCCACAAGTACTTAAGTCACCAGAAAGCAGTACAGCTGCATGCATGCAAATAGCCCTATCAAGAACAGGGACAAGGGACTTCATAGCTGTGGTGCTGAGGGATGAGCTAGTACCGAGTAGTTGCATTTTGAGGACAAAACTCCAGATGTAAGGAACAATAAAACAAAACCTAAGAAGTGTCCTACTTCTATCTAGGGACAGATATCCCCCATCTATGCCAAATGCTGCAAGTTCCCCCAGCCTTCTGACAGAGCAGTCAGAAGCCACCTCTGTTCCCATTACCCTATAGAGGTAGAGAAAGGCTGATGGAATAGTTCCAAGCAATCAAGTTGGAAAACATCTGCCAAAATAAACTTTAGTGCACTCAACACAGTATTTATAGAGCATATCTATGAATGCTACTTGAGCCATTTTAAAGGCCAGGGACTAAATTCTTTTTTCTGAATGTTTATTCTGACTTTCTCCAACTGTTCTTCTTACAGTGCTTAATTGGCAGCCAGCCATGAAAACTATTGTCTAATTACACAACATATCATGATCTTACAGCCCTACAGATAAGACTTTACTGCAGCATAAATGGATTTTAAATATTAGCATATGAGAAAAAGAAAGTTAGCCCCCAAATTAGAATATTTCAAAGAGAGTCTTGTGTGTCAATAGTCACTATTATTTGTTTAGGAAAGTGTGGTTTTGAAAGAGGAACATATATTAGAGATTAAATAGCCTTTAATGTTAAATAGGCTACAATTTAGTGGGCTGGTTGGCTAACCCTTTATGTATGGCAAAAATTTGTTTGCATGTAATTATATATTTTAGACTACCTTAATGATACAACATATTTGCATGGAATCAGTCCAGTCGGAGACTACAGCAGCATTCTGATTGCACAGCTACATGTGAGGTTATGAAAAGCATAGATTTTGTTAATCACTTGCAACATTTTGCTACGCAGACACCCTTGAAATTAAGGCAGAGTAAATATTTACTTAAATGGTCTCAGCCTATGTGCTTTTACAGAACACACAATTTCCCACTGCAAATTATGACTATTAAAGGAGAACATACAACTGTTTGACCTGTCTTCTGCTAGCAAGATCCTAATTGTTTTGTATTTAAAGATGTTGTACACTACATCTGACTTTGTGATGTAAGTGTGGTTAGCAAGTTGCAAGTTTTAAGACAACAAGAGTCTTTTCTGCACTGGACATAAACCTGAGGGATGGGATACAGCTATGGCTATAATGCTATAGTGCTATAATGGCACTGGTTTGCATTTCTATGAAAAAAATTACATTCTTCTTTCAGTAGATACTCTGCAGATGTGACAATAAGCATGACATCACCAAGAATGCAGATTCTCTTTCTGATGCACTGCCTGGAAAACTAGGAAAAAAATAAAATAAAACAAACCACACCCTATAGTTACAGGGGGTTGTTCTTGCACATAGACTGAAAGAGAAGAAAGATTTATATGTGCATTTCAGCGTATTCTACCTCTTCTTGGCAAGATCTCACAGAAGCTCATGCATGTGTACAACTTTACTCACTGAACAGTTCTGCTGGCTAGGTGGGACTGCTCAGATGAGTAGTTACTTCTCCGAATACACTGCTGTCTGATTGGGCCCCTTATAACCTTTTTGGCAGCGATATTCTACACAGAATGGCTTGGTGTTCTCAGAGATGCACACAAAGCTTTCAGAACCCCATTTTAGGGGAACGACACTACTGTCCTCCTCCACAAATAAAAGTAATCCAAGAAATACAGTGCTAGGATCTAGTTCCATGCAAATTCATCAAAGTCAAGCCTTCATCATAGCTCTGTTTTTCAAGAATTTGGCTTTCTATGAAATATAGAAAAGGAGGGGGTAAGATTCGGCTGCTTTGACATCTAAAGCTTTTACAAACATTAAGTGCATGATAAGGTATGAAGCTGCAAGGTAGAGCAAATGAAGTAGTGACAATATGATACAGCAGCCCTCTCCTCGCTGTTTGCAAGCCTATATTACGGGTATTTAATAGAAATGCAGTGGAATTAACAGCAATGTCTTTCATACAGCATGGCAACCTGCTGAAGTACTCCATACTTTACACACTGGCTAACAAGGGATCTACTTAAATTACTTTAAGTTGTTTTAATTTAACAGAAGATTTATCCCCAGGTTTATCTAGATTTATGTAAAACAGTCCAAGAACCAAAATGCAGTTCTCCACCAGTGAAGCAAGTTAGAGAGTTTCCTCCAACGCTTGTATAACAGAGCTTACTTTTTCAGCATGATCCTATAGTGGGATGCAGTCACTTAAATTACAATGCAATATATTGTGATTTACTACAGTTACTTCAATTTGAGATTGCACAGGCAGGAAAAGCAAAAAAGGGTACATTTCTAACACTGACAGCCAAAAATACATTACCAGAAGCATGCTATTACTAAAAGCCTAATTAGTACTACAGAAAAGCCTGAAACTACAGCCATATGACTTTTAATTTGAAATAATTTATTAAAAAAAAAAAAGAGACAATGAAATGCGTGTGAGGTCTGGGCAAATCCAGCCCCAGATGTTTACAATGGAGCGAGTAGTAAGTAGTATAGCAGCGGCGCCGCAATCCGGGAGCGGCACAGCGCTCACGCCAGGAACACAGCAGGCACGAGCATCGCCTTACCGCAGGCGGCTGCGCGGCCGCGCACTGGCTCCCAGCACCCGCCGAGCAAACACAAGCAAAATCCCAACCCGAAGGAAAACCCCCTTTTCTGGGCTCGAGGAGGGAGGAGCAGGCAGCTCTTGTGTGGCTCGGGGAGAATAGTGTGTGCGCGTGGGGGAAATCGATGCATTGTTTCAATATAGCGTTCTCGTCAAGGCACTTTAATGACAGGGGATAATGATTTTCAGATTCGGGAGACAATGCCCCCTCCCCATCCTTGCAAATCTTTCCAATTTGCTCTTCTGCCAGGCAAAGAAACAAACTGTGCTTGGCGAAGCCATTTGCAAAACAAATGTAACCAGAAAGATTTGCAGATACGGGCTGTCAGGCATCCCGGAGAAGCCGAGCCGAGCCCACCCCACCTCACTTCTGCCCCGCGCCCCCTCTCCGCCGAGGCGCCACCTTCCCCTTCCCTCCCCAGTGAGGGTATAGGGGTGTAGGGCGCTGCCGCGCCCGGGACGCTGGGGTGTGGGGGGCAG
>NW_010557227.1:0-1508 GCF_000687285.1 Phaethon lepturus | reverse complement strand
CCCGGGGCCGTACTTACTGAAGGGGCAGTTCTCCTTCTTGGTGCCGCTGACCTTGCCGTTCTTCTCGATCTTGAGAAAGTACTTGTTGTAAGAGTAGAGCTTCCTCTTGCGCACGTCTCCTTGGAGGTGATTGTAGCTCCGCACGTGTCTCCCCGCACTGGAAGGAGAGGAGAAGGACGAGGGGAAAGAGGATGATGATGAAGAAGAAGAGTTGGTAGCCTCCGGGGACAGCATGTCCTGGCTGAGGTCATGGCAGGTGACAGGCACAGAAGACACCAAGAAGAGCAGCAGCAAGCAGCAACAAGGCAGGTGGGAAAAGGCTGAGGCACCATTTGTCAGTATCCATTTGCACATTGTACTGAAACTCTGAGCGCTGGAAAACGTCTTATCAAATGAAACATACTGGAAGGGTAAAACCTGGTAAAAGGCAAGTGGAGAGATGGTGGTTGCTGCTTCTGGTTAGATCCCTCTGAGCTCTGATCTGGCCTGAAGTAAGTGCATCAACATCCATAACTCGGGAGACAAATCGCCTCAGAAGGTGCTGCCTTTTAGTCCTTTGAGTCCTCTCTCAGAAAAAAGAGCTGTTGTGGGTTCTGAGCTCTGATCTGGCCTGAAGTAAGTGCACCAACATCCATAACTCAGGGGACAAATCGCCTCAGAAGTTGCTGCCTTTTAATCCTTCGAGTCCTCCCTCAGAAAAAAGAGCTGTTGGGTTTGTTTTTTTTTTTTGGGGGGGGTTGCTGTGGTTAATCCTCTTTCCTTTTTCTCTTCCCCACCCCACCCCCCACATACACACACACTCCCCAACCTGGTTTGAGACTTCCCAGTAGTTATTTTGTTCTCTTCCTCACTCCTTTCTTCACCATCTTAGATGCAGAAAGGTCTGAAAAATAGATGACAGCAAAGTCAACAACAACAACAACAACAAAAAATAATAACAACCAGCGGAAAGGGGTGCTGGAAGGGATTTTTCACACATACCCCGTTACACACACGCACGCACGCACTCACACTTTGTGGCTTTGCACCTTCTTCTGATCCCCACCCCCTTGCCTTTTTGCAAATCCCAAACCAGTTGCACAACTCGTCCTTTCTCACTGACAACCCCAGAGGAGGCAGCTTCTTTGTTTTGCTTTGAATTCTCCAGAAGAGTATTTAAAAAAAAAAAAAAAATCCAGAGAGAGGGAGAGAAAGAGAGAGGGAAAAATCCCAACTTGTCCCTTCCCTGTCGCCCCCCCCTTCCCTTCCCCTCCTTTCCTTTCCCTCCCCCTTTGGTTGTAAACAGGTGGGAAGCCGTAGCCTAAATGTCAGCGATTACAAGTCAGAGGTGGGATGTGCCTCTGGTGGTCAACCCTTATTTGCAGGGGGTCAAGCAGGGGTGGGACATCTGAAATCCTTTTACAGTTGGAGCGAGCAGTGCCTGCTGCTTTTGCGGAAGGAGTTTTGGGAGTTACTCTCTCTCTTCGCAGCAGCCAGCTTGCTGCTAATTGCTCCTAAAACGTTCTCCT
>NW_010557226.1:2043-3668 GCF_000687285.1 Phaethon lepturus | reverse complement strand
CTGTTGTATGGCAGGACAGCAGGTGGTACTCGTAAGTGCAGCGGTCTTTGGCACAAGCACCTGCCCTTTAGCCATGCCGTTGAGGTGCCATTTCAGCCCTGGGAGACCCCCCAGCAAAGGGGACGATGCTTCAATGAGCAGTGCCTCGAGGGAGGGACCCCGGGGCAGAGCCCAGCTCTGGGGTACGCTGCCGAATCTCCAAGTGGCAGAGCAGGAGGCTGAGGGAGGAACGTGGCCCTTCGTCAGACTGGTCCCTGTGTTAGATGCCCTGCCTGCCCCAGTGGCACTGGGACCTGTGGGAAGAGGTGTCCATGGTGAGGATGCTGTCTCTGACCCTCTGAGATGTGGCCTCTCTCCTAGGGACTACAAATATTCTGCAGATTGCAACCTGTCAGCTAATGGGAAAATAGAGAGTTCAAGATGCTCGAGAAAGTACCAGTGGATCTGTGAGCAGCCCCCGAAGCTGAGCAGCGCATCTAAGCCCCTCCTTCCTCTCCTGGTTGAAGACTGACTGTTGCTGCCACTTCACTCCACTGCAGGATTTGGGGTCAGGAGCTGGGGATACACCCCGAGACCCTCTCCCCTGTGCACACATTGCCTCAACTGTGCTGCAAAGTGCTGGGAAAGGGTGTCTGTATTTTAAAGCAAGGCTTGTGGAAAACAGACCTTATTCCACTCTCTCACACTCACGCATACGCTTGTGTACCACCTTACACTTACACCTCTGCATGTCCCCGTGCACCCCGGCCCGAGCAGCTCACGGTGACATGGGACTCTGGTGCGGAGCCCAGCTCCCGCGGGCTGTGCCCCGCCAAGGCTGCTGGCGATGACCTGGCTCAGGTCGTGCCATTTGCATCTTTTTGCAGCTGGGGTATGACGGCACCATGGGTGTCCCTGGCCTGTCCTCTTCCGGGAGTCGTGTGAATTTACTGCCTGTCCCTTCCCTCACCATCAACAGCTCCCATCCTGCCCTTTCTCCTGCCTTCATCACCTGCCCAGGGCTTTGGGCTGAGCCTTGCCTGGGAGGGCACAGGCAGCGGTTCCATCAGCATGAGAAACTGCTGGGAAGCACAGAGGCCATGTGGGAGACAAGGGAGCAATGGGGAGCCCTGAGGCCATGGATGGGGGGTGAATGAGGGACCCCTGAGGCCATGGAGAAAATGGGGGTGAAGTTCCCTAAGATCATGGAAGACAAATGAGGGACCCCTGAGGCCATGGGGGGAAATGGGGGTGCAGTGAAGAGCCTTAAGACAGTGGGAGAGAGGGGGGAGCACAGGGGAGGCTGGGGAAAGGCGGGGAAAGAGGGAAAGTGCAGACCCCTGCCACCACAGGGGAAAGATCCTTAAGACCACAGTAGGACCTGAGCTGCCAGAGAGGTGATGAGGGAGCCCCATCCCCAACCCGGCTGAGGTGGGTGTGGGAGTCCGAGGACAGTGCTGACCCTCCCTGCCTCACTCAGTGTTTCTGCAGAGAGGGGGATGAGGTGGGGACCACTTTCCTAAGCAGTGGGATATGGGCAGCTCCTGGGAGAGGACGTGTGGAAGGAGGCTGGTGGAGCCAGCCCACAGCATGGTGAGCCTGGGAGGCTGGGGCAGGGTTGGAGGAGATCCCCCGCAATCTTCACT
>NW_010557226.1:1570-1775 GCF_000687285.1 Phaethon lepturus | reverse complement strand
CAATATCAGCAGGCTCCCATCATCTCGTTTCTCCAGGCCCCTCTGAACACCAGTCCTGCCCTCCAGCATACCCACTACTGCCCAGTTTGGTATTGCCCCCCAGCTAGCTGAAGCCATCCCCATACCTTCATCCAGGGCACTGGTGAAGGCTTCAAGGCGCCTCAGGATCCACCCCACAGGGATGCTGCCAGCTGGACGAGGGTGT
>NW_010557226.1:1180-1502 GCF_000687285.1 Phaethon lepturus | reverse complement strand
GCTCTCACGCCATCCAGGTTTCCACCCACCCTCTTCTCCGCCTGTCCTGGCCACGTCTCCCCACTCTGCTGGCAAGGAGACCATGGGAAACCATGTCCCAGGCCTCAAAGGTTCATGATATATGGCCCCCATTGCTCTCCCCTCATCCACAGCCCAGCAATCCCACAACCGCAGGCAGGTCCAACCGGCATCACCTTTTCCCCATCCCCCAGCCTGTCCTCCCTGGGCTTGGACCATCGCATGCCCAGGAGGATGTGCTCCATCTTCTTCCTGGGATCGAGGCTCTTCTCTGACTGGGAGAACAAAGCTCAGCTCTGGGACA
>NW_010557226.1:0-920 GCF_000687285.1 Phaethon lepturus | reverse complement strand
GGGGATGTAAGCGTGGGCATGAGTGTGGAACACAGAAATATAGTCTCTTTTCCATAAGACTTGTTTTAAAATGAAGACAGCTTCTTTCTCAACCCGTATCCCCAGAGCTTTGCAATGCGGTTGAAGCAACAGTGCACAGGGAGGTAGTTGTGCAGGAGGAGAATGGTGTCTTTGCTGTGCACAACCAGCTCCTGTCCCTCAGCCCTGTGGTGGAAAGAGGGTCTCAGAGTTCACTCCTTGGCTGGGAGAGGAAAGGGGATCTCAGATGGGCGGCTCAGGTTTGGGGGCTTCTCACAGATTCATTGAAAATTGTTAGAGCAGTAGGAGTTGCTCATCTTCCCATAGGATGTTCTTGCACAGACAGGGAACTAACTATCCCTAGAAGGGAAGGAGCACGTGAGAGGTGCCACCACCATGCTCCCAGCCCACTGCAAGCCCTGTGGTGCCCCCCACACAGCTACAATCCCACAGCCCCTTAGCCTGGGCAGGAAGGCCAGAGTTCTGCTCATACCCAAGCATCAGTCCCATAGCTGGGACAGATGCCCAGGCATATCCCAGCACATCTGCCCATGGCTGGTGGAGATGGGAGAGGTGCAGGTAGCCAAGATGGAACAATTTACTCTTTGTATGGCTTCTCACACAGCCCCTCAGGTTTATCATTATGATTTTGGTATCTCTCCCCAATCCAGTACATGGCAACATACACCTGCACAAACTGCTGGGGGGAGAGAAGCTGTCAAATGCCTGCCCCATGCCCAACACCCACCTGGTGACCTGAAGCCCTGGGGCTGGACATGCTCTTCCCCACAGACCGCAAGTAGTGGGAGGCAGTGGGAAGGCAGCGGGAGACAGCGGGAGGCAGTGGGAAGGCAGTGGGAGGCAGCGGGAGGCAGTGGGAAGCAGCGGGAGGTGGAAGGCAG
>NW_010557225.1:6850-12001 GCF_000687285.1 Phaethon lepturus | reverse complement strand
CGGGGCACAAAGAGGGGTCACGGACGCGCCGGCACCCCCGCCCTGAGTCACTGCGCTGCTGTGGCACGGACAGGCCCCGTGCCGCCGCCCATCGGAACGCAGTCCGCGTCTCCGCGTTTGGATCCAGGGCCACGGGCACCCTCGGGGCCACAGCCTTCGTCAGCCATCTTTTAACCGTGATGTGCGTGTCCGAGATGGCTGAAAAAATGTAGCCAGCAAAAATCATCATCTAAATATAGCAGGGGAAAAAAACCCTGCACATAAGTATGCACGGGGCTAAATCCTGCCCTTGGTGTGAGACCACCCAAACAGCCGAAAAGAAGTAAAAGGCCAATTTCAGCCCTGAGATACACAAACACTGACTGAGGTACAGCTCCTATTTACATCCAGGCTGGACGTGATTAGCACTGGAGCTGTGTAAGTATAATCCAGCACGGCACCAGAAACTACTCCTACATGTTCTGCATAATTTTAAGGCAAACATGTCTTTGTGGCTCAGGGAAATGTATGCAATCAAGTCCATCACTTTGATACAGGCTTGGCTGCAGCTTCTGCAAGTCTATGGAAAATCACTGTTTCTACACCCCTGATCTGTGGAGCTGCACGAAACAAATATTTGCAGCTTTTCATTGCTTACTCTGTACATAGATAAATCTGTTTTTTCACAGGACCAGGATCTAGGAGCTCTTGTTGATTTTAAGCGGTTGGTTCACGCTTCTGGAAAAACTCCTTAGGTGGTGGGTGTCACTCTACTGTTTAGGCAGTCAGACTGTCAGCTCCTTTCCCCTGTGTTTGTTGAAATATTTCTCTAGGAATCATTTGAAAAACAAAACAAAACAAACCCCAAAACCCAAAGAGGAAATCTAAGTAAGTGAAAGCCAACTTGGGGATTACATGTGCATGATGTACAGGGACACTGGAGATTTTTGTTGCGTCCTTCACTAGCTGTTCACCAACCTACCAGTCCTCACTCCCAAGAAAAAAAAAACAAACCAAACAAGGAAAGGTCAAAATCGGAGGACAGCATGGCGTTAAGGTTTCCTATCTCCTCGGCTGTTTTCAGAAATAAAAGCGGTTACTCAAGGAGGACACCAAAGAGCACTATCAGGTAGCTTTCCACAGTAGAAAAGAGTTATTTTCCAACCTACTTCTTTCAGCTGAGAGGGGACCCACAGCTAGACTCTCCATCTGTGTCAAGCAGCCCCACACCAGCATGGCCAGATCCTGCTGCTGCCCTTTCTCCCTCCCTCAGCCGGTACATAGTGTCATTTCCCAAAGAGCCTAACCTGCACCTAATCGTTAGAATAATAAAAAAAAAAAAAATCTAAAAAAAGTAGAAAATGAGCACAGGAGCCACCTTTTCTTAGTCTTACCTAGGTGGAGACTCAATGGGTTCCCATGAAAAATCAAGGAAAAGTCATGTAGAGCTTTTTGTGGTGACTATGCTGATCTCTTGTAGCCTGAGTAACTGAAAGGGGCTAAGGACACATTTTCAAGATTTTTATAGAATGAGACAATTACGACATAAAGTTAGTATTGATATCTTATAATTTTTCATTAGGTAATTCTGAATGCACGCTAGTGTGACTGTAAATAGCACAGCAATATCTGCTACTATAATATAGAGTACTAATAAGTAATTCCTATGATAGAAGAGCCTATGTATTTGGGAAACAAATGTGAAAACAGTGAAAAAATTCGCTTTCCTAAATTAACTCTGATTTCTAGATTTTGACACTGAATTTTTTAATCATGACATTTGAATAATATTAGGGTTTTGGTATCTTAATACACTGGTTTAGATTAGGTTTATCGAGTGTCTAATAAAGCGGTATGTTCATCTCTTTTTGTCTTCTGGGTGAGGACTCTTTTATTACAGTGTAGTATCTTTTTGTTTTAATGCTGCTCTGCTGTGGATTGCCAGCTCATTAATTTTTCTGCTATAACACCCAAATCCCTTTGCTGATCAGTGTGCTGGATGATTGATTCCTTGCTCCCAGACTCATTTTTTACATTGGACTGCCTTTACCATCTGGTAGATAAATCACCCAAAACACTCAAATTTGGAGTCTGGTTCCAGCGATCCTCTTTGTTTGCTCAGCCAGCAGCAAGAATATCACTTGCAAGTGTGGAGGTTGTGTTCCCTCATCTGGATAACTCTTCTATGTTACAGACAGAGGTTTTAACAAAGAGCATCAAGATAATGATATACCTCTTCTCACTTTAAGAAAAAATAAAAAATTAGGCAGCTGTTCTATTTTCTAGCCAAAAATTTTGCTCCATCCTACCACAACCACTGATTTCTGACATGAAAAAGAGTATTGCTTACAGCTCAGAACGAATTTTGCACATTTCAAACACATTCAACTATTTTTGCAAAGACATTCTTTGTAGGTGTAAACATCTGCGCAAGCAAAGGACACCCTTTGCCGTTAACCAGAGCAGAAATACAATGAAATAAATTGCCTTCCCAAGCTTCGTACAAGAAAAAATTTCTACAACCTCAACAGGAGCCTGCCTATTTTATTTTCACTTTTATAACCTTGAAATGATACTTCCATAAAATTATGATTCCAATCAAGACAAGGAAAAGGAAAAGGAACTCTGCCTCGCCGAATTGTCCAGGTAAACTGCCATGAGAGATGGAGGATGAAGGAAAAGCTGCTGGAGGGACACGCTGCTTTAGGAAAGTAACAGTTCATCTGCCCACCTCTGCACATGGCAGTATCGCTCGGCGGGGTCCCTTTCTTGTGCCTAAGGATTTTCTGCTACTCCCCTCTGCCCCAGAGAACCCATTTGGCACAACACACTGACCTCTGCCTCTCCCAGAGGGATCAGATAAAGGCAGCACGCGAACCCAGTCAATACTAATTAGCAAAATGTAAACATTTAAATTAGATCAACACTTCCCTGAGTTTTAGAGGAACAAACTGCTATCCAGCCACTATTTTTTATCAAACTTTTTATGGAGATACCCGTTTAAAACACTGTTTGAGCTGTCTCCATCAACCTGATAAAGACCTTGTATCTTGGTCTTGTGCTTTATGGACACTCTTAAGGATTAAAACTTATATTTTCAAAAGCACTCACTCATTTTGAATGCCTAGACTATTTGGGGCATTTTCTGCATATGCACCAACACCTTTACCTAGCCCATATCTCAAGCTTTTATGCTGCTTTTGTTAAGATTCTTGCTTTGTTTAAAATTTTAGAGGAAATTTATCAACTTCTGCACACGATGCTTATCTAATCGCTCATTCTTTGTAGTCACGTGTGAAACCGCATCTGAAACAAGCCCTGAACAGGAGAGCAAGTAAAACTCTTGTAAGGCCCAACAAACTCCTCCATATGCTTCATGTGTGTTTACAGAAGGTTTTCTATAGCCATACGCAAGCAGACGTGATGGCATGATTTCGTTGGGGGCTGCGTGTTTCTTCTTCCACCATCATTGCGCTTCTAAAGCAGGATTTTTTGGTCAGCCGTAGGTAAACAGCGAAATGTGTCAAACCGCTGAAGCTGGGTAGAAATGTGCCAGGCTGGGAAATCAGCTGGGCTAGATCCGGAGTGAAGCCATTGGAGCTCTTAAAGCTGCGCATTTCGTGTTCATCTGGAACGCACCGCGGTGCCCAGGGGCAGAGGAACCGGAGTTTGCGGGGACCCAGCTCCCTGTCTCACCCAGCCACCCCGCTCACCCCATCTGCTTCCACGCGGATCCCCTGCGACTGGCGCGAGGCAGAGGAGATGCCCCAGGGCCTTTCCTCGGGGAACCCGGCTGTCACCCGCCAGCGAGCCAGGCAGCTGGAACGAGGCTGACTATGGAGGCTTTGCGGCCAGGCAGAGCCAGATTTCAGGAGGTTTTGGCCTCCAGACGAGACCGGAGAAGAACCATTTCTGGACACCCTTTTGTCAAGAACATCGTACCTGTCCTCTTCTTCAGCTGCACCCCACGGGATGCTCTGTGCATCTTACGGAAGCTCGGAGTTTCGCACCTATTTCAGATACACAGGAGCACAGCAAGGTCTCGGCCTGGTAGAAACGGGCCAGGGGAGGAGCTGGCAGCTCCTGAGAGAAGCCAGGCCCCTTCAGAAAAATTACTGACAGTTCTGTCTTGTTCCCGATTCTCTTCTCTCTCATTTTCACATGTTTTCCTGCTGGTCTTAATTAACACTATTTTTGAAGTGTGGATGAGGATCCTGCCAGTTTGAACACTGTTATATAATGTGGGTGTTTCAAGACTGTAATTGCAACTGAATTTATTTTTATAAGACTAAGTCAAAAGAGAGGTATTACAAGGATTTAATTTTATTTTGAACCAGATCCTTTAAACACTATTGCTGTAACACATGATCTATTATCAGAAAAGTCCTGTCTTTCCAGTCCTTAGAAATTGTCTACTATAATAAGAATTTAAATTATCCTAAAATAAATCCCGATTTGCCAGTTAAAACACCGCCTCCTCACAAACCGCGCTATGATCGATGGGGCAGTTTTAGAGCAACTTTAAAAAACCGAACATTGATATCAGCATAACATTAAATTGCTCTCTTAAACAGAAAAATTCACATCAGCAATATATATGCAAATGCTTGCAAAGCCTGGCTGGTCTCCCAGTCCACACCCAGCCAGGCCTGGAGATGTAACTGGGTAGCAAGAACAGAAGTCTTCTAGGTACTCTTCTAGCAAAGAGCTCCACTGGCATCTTGCTCCCCACTCCAAAGAAGACAAAGGCTCCCTGGTAAGAATCTTTAAGAGAAGAAAATGACCTGATATTGTTTCTTTTTAAAAACAAACAAAAGAAGAAATGGAAGAGCATATGACCCATAAATCCCAAATACTTAAAACAACTAATGGCACCACTAGATACCTACCTATTAGTACAAGATTAAATAATTCTGCTCTCAGATCTCCTTGAAGCCATCTGTGTACTAAATTAGAACTAAAAATACGTGTAGCTGTTCATCAAGACAAAGGGACAGATTTAAGGTTCTCCAGGAAACTTCAATTTCATCAGATCACAATTTTGATTGCCAAACTTACTGCTAGCCACATTTTGTCTGTATCTTGTTATCCTTTTCTGGAAGAAAAATATCACACAAAGAAGACACATTTTGCCAAGAAATGGTTTCATAAAATAAAATTTGCTATGGGTTT
>NW_010557225.1:0-6819 GCF_000687285.1 Phaethon lepturus | reverse complement strand
CCTACACACTTAGGAGCTCCACAAAATACAACCCCACTCTCTCACACTCTTTTTCTTCCTGTTTTTCTCCGTATTTCTAAATTGTATTGTATTTCTAAATTTCAAGTTGATCTAAGAATAAACTACAGCAATTAGAGAGGACTATTTAGTTTACAGCACATTATTTAATTATAATTTTCTTATTATCTAAAGCTATTCTTGGGACAGACGATTTTTTTAAGAATGATTTATAAAGAACTTCCTTGGGCTTCAGCTGCAGTGAATATGATGGACTGCTTAGAAAAAGACAGGCTTTCAAAAATGTTAACATGTCCTCTACCTCCACTTTCGTTCCACAGCATCTGTAGGGACTGATCAAGGAGGATAAGCAGTATTCCAGAGTCAGAAAAATAGGTACTTTTTCCAATATCCCTGGTGCTCAGCATTTTTTCTTCCCCGAACGCTACAGCTACTCTTACTCTGGGAACGACTGCAGCTCCCTGCTTTGTGGACAGTCACCAAAATCTGACCACAGGCTGGAAAAGTCACAAGCACTTTCTGTTGACGAATCAATGGTGGAATGTGATAATCTGTTTCTAGGAAAAGGGTAGATCGAGCCTTCTGTCCGTATCTGTGGGATTTTCTGCCTTCGTACTTCTCTACTCAAAGACCTTGACCACAGCTTCTTTTTATTTCAAAGTAAGTATGAACCTTTATCCAGTCTAACGTCAGCCCTAGAAGAAAACCAGCAGGCTATAAGTACAAAATACTTATCCTTACATCAATAGCAAGAAAATATCCAGACTGCTCTTAATAAAGACACGTCTTCTTTTCCCTTTAACAGGGAATTATCAGAGAGGTCTTGGTACAGAAAGAATGTTTTCTTGGCAGTATTTTCCACAACAAACATAGCTCCTCTTTTCCCCTTCTCAAAAATGATAAAGAGATTGGATTCAATGCAGTCCCTTCAGTCACACCTCAACTGCTCCATCATGCTACCCGTTCACACTAGTGACAATGATGGAGTGACACCTGTTACGAGATGATTTTCTGCTATTCTGACACTTTCAATTCTACTTTAATTACCTTTTGGCTCTTTAATCAGCATAAGAATCTGTACTGCAAGGACATTTCATGCCTACGTAATTACACTAAAGGGAAACAAATATGTTCATGTTCCTGTTTGAGTTTTAATTTCTCCTTTTAATCATTGTTTTTACTTTTTACTGATAGCTGATTTAGAATCATGCCTTACGATAGTTTCTCAAAGTGATATGTAACCTGACTGAGTCTAGATCATTTACCTTAGAAGTTTGATTGGCACAACCATATATCACAGTTTATTTGGCTTGACTGTTATAATTCATTTACAGGAGCATAAGTCATAGTATCTTAGATAAAGTAACAAATTATTCTAGTCCCGTATACCGTTTCAGATCAAGTTTGTCTACGCAAACACAAAAAAATGTGTATTTCTTAAAATAGTTAGGCTAATTTACCTGAACCTGCACGTCTCTTCCAACCCCTGCCGTTACACCCTTGCCAATGTGGCTTCATACGTTTAGCACAAATTGTTTTGGCCTCGTGTATCTTAGAATGATATACCAAAAAAACTCCTCACCCACTTAATCTTCGCAAAAAACACAAAGGGTACGTCTGTTCCAGGAGATAAGCATGGACGAAAGCCAATCTTGAGGCCACATCTGATTCTGGTTCACAGAGGCCCCACTGAGCCGAGTCAGAAACTAAGGCTGAGCTCCAGAAACTGGCAGTGCCTGAAGATTATATCCTCCCAAATCCACATTGACGTCTGCCACATGGCCTGGGCGCAGGCAGGCCAAGGGAGCTACATGGTTGTGTTCAGCTCTTCCCCGTTACAGCGGGGACAGTCTGGACCCAAGCTTCAGACAACACAAAAGCCTGGAGTGAGAAAGAGCATACATAAAACTCATTTTGGCCAACCCACTCGTAAACTCAAGTCTTCGCCTCAAGTGTAGATGTACCAGATGTGAGTACCTTTAGACCCCTTCTTATCTCAAGGAAAAAGGTTTCTCAAGTTTACAGCTACAACAGCTCATACTTAACAGGTAACATGCCTTAAAGTAGCGACAGTTCATCCTGGTTTGAACCCTAAAGCTGTAATTTGCCAATAAATACAAAGGGCATTTTTGAAAGTTCTCCTCAGTGCTGGCATATGTTAGATGCTCCTGAGGAAGAAATCCTTGCAAAGGTGGTTGAATAATCAAGGAAAATGTCTTCTTAGGCATTTAGAGCTTGTGCCGCAAATGTTGTGTTTCTAACCCTACCATATTCTTGTTCATTTTGGTTTTTAGCGCTTTTAAAATTCTCCGTATCTCATTCTGCCACTGTTAAACCCTTTTGGAAGGAAGCAGAGTTAGCGAAGGCAAGGGCAGCATTCAAGCAGAGAGGGTTTCCTGCCAAGGCAACGTATTCCAAGTACTCCCCTGCTTTGGTCTGGCCTCCGTCACCGCAGGTTTTGCTATTTCCCACCATCCCCACAAGCACTGAACAAGAGTGCACCAATGGTAGCCCGCACACAAAATGCAGAAGCTCAGTTCTTCATTTCTTGATCGCAGCAGGTGTATGAATATGTTACATGCACCACATCGAAGTACTAGACAGACGAGTCTTGAGCAGGTAATTCTTTGTCTTGAAATGTGCATGCTATGTCTCCTCTACCAGCGCTGGTATCCAGCGACACTAAGCTTGGGGATCCCTGCTACAGGGTCTGGAGGACAGACTCGATGACGCTTGACAAAGTAATGGAAACAAAGAGTCCCTCATCAAACAGCCTCCATTGCGCATCATGGATATTAGGGAACAGTGACTTCAGCAAAAGATGCTGAGGAAAAAGACTTGCGAATTCTGAATGAGACCATGTTCATCAATGGTGGAAAGTAGACAGAAGCAAGGATGAGACAAAAAGAGGTATTATTTCTTTATGGTACCACATGCATCTCCAGTAACAGTGACAGTAGCCATACTCTAAATGCACTGCTCCCTCTTTGGGTGTGTGCAGTAATCAATAATTAATGTAATTTTTCTCTTCTGTTGTTATACCACACAGACTTATGATTATGTTATGCATTAAAACTGAATCTCCTCTTGCTCTTCTCACTCACCTTCTGTGCTCTTCCCAACTCTTCTTCCCCTGAAACTCTGTTCACACACGGGAAAAAGGCATGCTTTAGAACAAAAGCATATGCTGTGGCCAGTTCTTGCCACCCTTGTCCATCCTCTGCGCGTTGCTCCCACTCTCAGCTGTGTGTCTTTTCTCATACCACTTCCTTACTCCCTTCTGCTCCTGTACCAGTCAACACCTTCCATTCCTTTTCAGGACCCACTCTTGTTGTCCAGCCTTCAGATGCTTTTGTCCCACTGATGATATCTATCCCTCCTTTCTCAACCTATCACATTTTAAAACACTAAGAGACATGAGTTTTACTTGTGCTTGTTGTACTCCTGTTGGCTTACCACGTTCTCTGCTTCACCTCTCTCTTCTTCCCACTGTTTCCACATTCTCTGTCTAATTTACTCCATGAGTTGTTTCAGGGCGGAAACCATTTCTCTAAAGCATATTGAAAGTTAAGATAATGTATATGTGGTGAAGGATGGCTCCACTATAGCTTTCTCTGTTCTGTCTAAAATTTTACAAGCTTTTTGACAGCTTGTGCTTCCATGCCCAATAAACAGCCCATTATACACTCAGCCATCACCCTATCACTGGATGGATACTTTCCTTTCTCACTCCATCCCCTTCCTTCTCCCTAATTGGTAATTTCCACCTACCTTTAGCTACAACCTATTTCAGACATGTTATGATTGTGTAAAAGAAAAGCATTCACACCCCTCAGAAGAGGAATTCTGTGAAAGAGAAGGTGGCTTTAATTTTTTTTCTGGACCTCATTCAATCCTCAATAACCTGTCTTGAAACAGTTTTATCTTCATTCACCTCACTCAAAGAGAATTTAAGAAACCACGGGCAGCATATGGCCTATGAGACTCATGGGAGGTGTGTGGAATCGTCCCAAACAAGCATATTTTATCACATGAAGGAGCAGCCAGCTGAAATGCTTACCAACAGAAACATCTCCCTGTTAATCAAAATCCCGGGTGCATATACCCAAACCAACGCACTGAGCAATACCCCTTGTTAAGGCTGTGTGCCTCTCACCAAAACCCTCAGCATTTGGTCAGTTATGATCAAACTGCAACCCCTGCGGCTGCCACACATGTGACCAGAGCATATCTCACACCAGAGATCCAACCGAACTGAAACTGAAACTGAAGACGCCCACGCGCAGTCTGTCTCTCTGGAGAGTACCGGCGGATTAAGAGCTCATGAACTAACTACATTTTGTCCGTCCTTTTACACTCGGGATGCTTAGTAACCCCCCAGTAGTTCACAGCCTTTAAGGACAGGACTATCTTCTAGCCAGAGCAGAGAAGCAAGCTCTACGCCACCCTACTGACAGACAGTCAACGAGTACCAGAAATGCTACAGAAGATGACCACAGGTAGCACTGGGAATAAAATAACATCTCTAAAACAGAAACCTTAGGATTTGTTAGCTCTGCTCTTTCCCAGAAAGAAACACCCATTTTGGCTAAAATGGGGCTATTTCAGTTCTCCTATCTTAGTGAAGCATAGATTGACAGATGAACAAACACATGCAAGTCCACATCGTCAATTAACTGCAGATATGTCTTAATTCTCTGTTTCCTGCTCTAATCACTGGATTATATGTTCTTCCCTTGGCCAGTGATGACGCAATTATATCGTAATTTAACAAAAGACCGAACCGCAATGCCTGTGCCGAAGGGGCAGAATCAAGGCTGGAAAAGCTATCTTAATTTTTATGTTTGCCTGTCTTCCACCTTGCGATGTTCTTTTGCTACAGCAAACTCTTTCTTAAGCAGAAGGAAATAAGGAGAAGAGTTCAGCATTTCCTACAGCTTTAACAAAAAATAAAGGTACCTACATAATCTTGTGATGATAAAACGTTACAAGCTCAGGAACCTTCCCCAAAAATGCAAGAAACTGTTCCAGGGCAGCAGGTCAACGTGATGCAAATATTAAAATGACAACAGTGGAAATGATAGGAGTTTTGCTTCTCTGAGTATGGAAGGTAATTTAGAGAGTCCAAATGTTAGAAGAAAAAGCAATAATAGTGTTTTTAAGTTTACCTTTCAGTATACCTAGCAACGTACATGCTAGTAGTCAACTGAGAAAGGTGCTACGGCCAGCGTCTGGCCCCACGTGTAAGTATAGGAAACTCGTCTTTTGCAGGGAGTAGCTTAACCAGTAAAACTTAATGAAGCTATGCAGAGGCAGGTGAGGGGAAAATCTGTCCGAGATACTAGATGTTGCTATTAGTTCTTTCAAAATGAATGTTCAAACCTGAAACACTGCAGTTTTTCATTAAACAGTTAACACATAGCAGAATCTGACTATTGCATTTTTAAATTAAATTTTCCTTCCATATTTTTGTAGTTACACTAAAAATAACACCTGCCATATGTACATATATAACGCATATATTTGTTTCTGCCTATTTTTAGTAGAACCAAATCATTCTGAATGTCTTCGATATAGCATATGGTTTTCTAATTCTAGGTTGGAAAGCCCTCTTTCCGTGATGGTTTCTAAATAATGGTATCCGTGCGTTCCACATTATCTTAGAAACTTCCTCATATATTTCATCAGCCTTCCCTATTTAATCTCACCGATTTATGCACATGCCACGGTCTAATGACCCACATGTCTCCAATGGGTAAGGCGCTAACGCCAGTGACACATTAACCTATTAACCTCTCTTTAAAAATAACCGTGATATTCACACAAAATAGAACGGAAAAGTCAGGCAGCAGTAAAACAGTAGCATTGTGGTATCGCACACCAGCGCAGTATATGTCTAAACTGGGCAAAATAAAGAACAAATGTGCATATCAAGAGCGAATAGCAGATTTATTATATCGCAAAATCATTTTGCCACAGTTTGCTGGTCTGCGAATTTGATAGTCTGCTTTGGCAGCATTATCTGTATTATCAAACGTAATCGGGAGGAAGATGACTGTTCCATTCACTCGTTTCTTGAACGCTGTTACACAGTTTGGGGACCCTATCTTGGGAGGTACCGAGCGTTCCTTCTACAACATGGAAATCGCCTTCCAAACCCCGCTGAAGGCAATGGGAGCGGGGGGCTCCGTGCATGGGGCGAGAAACGTCCATCTCCTCGGAGAAGGCAGGGTGGGCGGCCCTCGCCACCGGCCCTTGCGGTGGAAGGAGCCCAACATTTTAAAAAGCAGTAGGAGGCACACGGGGCAATTTTTTGGAAGGGGGGGGGGAAACAAATTTTTTAAATTTTTTAAAATTACGTTTTCTAAACATTAGTTTTAGAAGAAAGGCAAGTCTTTCTAACAAATTGTAAACTTCATGTGTTTACTTTGTTCTACTTTAAAAACAGTGGATTCCCTCAAGATGTAAGAAAACGTGCTGCTCTCACGCCGAACCAATTCGTCTACACTGAAACTGTACAACACCGGCGTGTACTTACGCAAAGGATGGGCAGGCACAATAAAAAGCCTTCTCCCGTCAGGCACCCCAAGCAGGAAAAATCCGTAGAAAAGCTTATTCTGCCTACATCACGGAGTATTTCGCCGTCTGTCTCTCCCCCAGAGTGAATCCACGCGGCAGCCGGCAAGGGGGACGGGTGGGGCGAGACCGGGGAAGGCGCGGAGCGGCCCGTGTGAGCCCCCCGAGGGACTGCGCTCACGGCTGACCCCGGCTCGACAGGGCTGGAGCGGTGGGGGGACGGGG